>NW_023596921.1:20887918-20913033 GCF_011947565.3 Pollicipes pollicipes
TAGAATGTAATGTATCTTGTAAGTTCACGACCTATTGCAGGTCAAAGTCAGCCATGGTTTCAGTGAAGGCAATTTCTAGGGAATCGTTCAATGTGATCCAACGACGGAGTGATGAAGCCATAATTTCTGTGATGCTTTCTTAGGCCACACAAATATTGAATGAGCAAATCATGTTGATCTAAGGTTAGGTATGAAGGTCAGACCAATGTCAAAGCCAACCTGTTTCATTACTCTAGGGCTCGCTGCGTGGGATAGTTTCTGGTGCTCAATTCGAATTTATTGATAGCAGGAACCGTATTATATAACTTTCATGGATTTCTTAGAGATCAGAATAGGTCATTGACCTAAAATGATCCACGTCAACATTTTGTTTTTCGAAACATACTGCCCAGCGTAATTCTTGTCGCTCATTCAAATGCCAAACTCAAAGCAGTCCTGTATGATTTTGTTCACCATGACCTTCAAAAGGTCAAACAAGGTCACTTACCCTAAATGAGCATGTGAACTTTTGCTCGCAAACAGTTATCTGGTTGGGGGCACTTTGGAGACCAACCTGGAATTTGACCTTGTTTGACCTTATTTGACCCGAAAGTCATGACCTAGGAACATCAAACCTTGACTTAGTAATTTCACGTACAGGTCAACACCCTGCAAATTAGTGTCTTTAGCTTTTTAGTTTCCGAGATCTCACAGGGATCAAATTGCCCCCCCCCCCCCCACACACTCGATCGAAGGGTATTTAGCAGGCCACCAGGGCGCGTGCTAGTACTGCGCGCGAAGCTCACAACAAAAACAAACGTATTGCATGCAACATCACTCGTCACAGCGAAAGCCCATAACCCTCTGAGTAATTTCATGGCCTAATGCTCCGAAGACCTCTGCTTGTGTATTTTTTCTGAGATTCTGAGAAGCATCGTGGTGTTGGCGTCCGCTCTTTGTTAGTAGCGATTGCGTCCCGCTTAGTGGAGAAAATTTACTGCGTTTGTCCCGGTCGGGTCCACGTGCCCTGCTGCCGAGGTCGGCGTTCTGCACGTGTCGCAGATAGTCCAGGCCCGGTTTGTTTGTCTTGCCATCACTGGACGAACCCTCGACCTCGGTGATCTGGCGAGCAACGGTGCAAGTCGCTGCCAGCACTCCGCCACCCCCCCCCCCCCCCCCCCCCCCGGATCGGAACAGCCCGAGTCTCGGCAATAACAGCCCGTAATAGTCGAGACGCACCATTGTCAAAGGCGGTCGCTGGAAACAGGCGAGTGTACGGAATCTTTACTTTTTTAAAGGCATCACCGAAACGTGTTTTGGCAGCGGGCGTAGAGCTGCTACATCACCCTTTGAGCGATGCCCTTTCTTTTCGCTGGCCGTCCGCTCTCAGCGCGTCAATATTCCCTCAATAGTTTGATTTTGAGTAGAGTGGTTCCCAAAAAGATTTCAAAATATAAGATAGAGAATAATCTAAATTCTGGCCCTATTGACGAGACATCGTTCTTGTGGGATGATTTCTTCTCAAACTGCATTTATTTCTTGAAGTATATTCTGGTATCTGGCTGGACATTCCCCGCACAAGATTCACTGGTGCATGTGGGGAAATGAGAAGCCTGTAGTGAACCTGGTTCTTGTTCCACATTCTAGTCAACTTTAAGGAGAGTCAGAACATTTCATAAGCCTGCTGGCGTACCCCTGTTTTGCATAACTTTAAACGTGCCCAAGCCTACCCAGATTGTTAAGAAAGCACTTTGCCTAATACGTGGATTCCCCCGCTCGACACGTTTTACGTCCCTTTTACTCGATACGATACGATACGTCCCCACAATTCTACCTAGCCCGTAAAGGCCTTACGAGTCAGGGGCCTAATTTCAGTGCGGTTTCACGGGCGCTGTACACAGGCTGTCAAACTGTCGCCGACACTGAGCGCATGTTCAGGCAGTGAAGTGTTTCAGTATTGTGCGATAGATATGGAAATAATCCAGTAGGAACTTCAATTTGTTTTCTGAACACTAGCCAGCATTAGGTGCCTGCGTGTGTTCAGCCTCGACAGCAGGCAGCAGCAGCGGCAGCAGCTCGGCGGCATGTGATCTTGTTCTGAGTTCTCTGCGACACTGCCGTACAAACCATGCACTGGCACGGCACTCGTCGCCTCGCACTGAGCAGAGACTCCCCGCCGGGTCTCCTCCCGACTTCAGTTGCCAGCCTCTCCGCGGTTCGTCGATAACTCTGCGCTCCGTTAGAAGCTTTTTGAAGCGCTTGAGGTCTGTGACATGGATGATGAATCCACACCACGTCTTGTCTCAGGTGTTAACCGTTTTATTAACCGTTTGAAGACCGGTACTTTCTGGGCTTCAGAAAAAATCTCACGTCTCTTGAAAGTCTCGCGCATGGCTTGATGAAGGGATGTTGCCTCTTGGGTTTTCATGTGAAGGAAGTATAAAACATTCCCAGACTGGCATCACATCAGACATCAGGCGTCATCAGGCGACTTTAGATAATACGCGCAACTATTTCATGCACATTTATTTTCACTATAAGCGATAAGCACCTTCACCAGACTCTGTACCAGCCAGACCCGTTCCGATTCGCGCGATTAAATAAGTCTCTCAAGGTGAGACAGTCAAGGCATCCGGTACCTAGCTTTCACTCCTACGACCAGCATAAACAAGCAGTAAATCTCAAAGCGAAGTGAAACCGCCACATCCTGCAAGTTTGGACAGGTGTGAGTCTCTTCTTTGCGTGAGTCTCTTCTTCGTTGTCATATTGCACCATGACGAAGCACTGAGTGAGTTAGCATAGTAACACTTAAAATGCACTACTAATTATTAAAGCTACCAAGATGCGTAATGACCCGGATCACAGCAGCACCGTTCTAGGAGAGCTGAAGAGCACCTTGTTAGTCAGACCTCAGGAGCCGCCAGCACAGAACCGCCCCTGGCAGAGGACACCGGCCAAACTCTGGTCCAGCGCGCGCCGACAGCGTCAACATGTCAATACCGCGTCCACTGACGGCCCTGAACGGCGCACCGGCGTGGAGCGAGCCGGACCGACCTCTCCCACCGCGGACAACCAGCCTCTGCCGACCTCTCCAGCCGCGGACAACCAGCCTCTGCCGACCTCTCCAGCCGCGGACAACCAGCCTCTGCCGACCTCTCCAGCCGCCGTCACGGTCGTGATCCGTCCGCACGGCAGAGGCCAGCGGCTGCCGGCTCTAGTAGAGGCCCGCGGCAGGCCCGCGGCAGAGCCCGCGGGGCCCGCGGCAGAGGCCTGCGGCAGAGGCCCGCGGCAGAGGCCCGTGGCTGCCGGCTCTAGCGCCGCATCGACGGCCTCCGCAGCAGGTCGGAGACGGTACGGTAGCGGCACAGGATCTCGTCCCAGTCGATGTAGCCGCCCTCGAGCGTGCGCGTGCTGTCGGAGGTGACCGTGTAGCCCCGCCGGCCGTGCATCACGCGTCGGTTGTTGAACACCAGCACGTCGCCTGCGGGAGCGGAGCTGATGCTGACAGGCCCGACACGGCACCTGACGCTCACGTGGTTCGTGCTGCTGTATGTCCGGCCTTATAGACGCTCTTCAAGACATGATGGTTGGTTGTTAGTTACGAATTCATAGTGGTGAAATCTCCAGCCTCGGCACGGGCAGGTAAAACAAACGGCCCGGCAAGCGTCTTGACAGGAATTGTCTATGTTATTGTAAATCCATTGAGCACACATGCAGTATGGAAAGCGGTCCTCATAAATATGTACAGGCGATTTCTTCTACTGCAATGATAGAATTTTCAAGCAAGAGCTCATTAAAAACTTAGCCTAGAAATATCGTCAACCAGTGTAACCTACAAGAATATTAAGTGGTTCAGACTTACCGTCTGCCATTTTATACAGCATGTGGTTTTCCTTCTCCATGCACAAGTCATGTAACATTTTCAGCCCCTCGTACATGGGCTTCACTAAGTCGAAAGGCACGTTCAGGCGGTATGAGCGGGTCGGGTTGTTGAAGCACACTTGGTTCACATTGCCTTCTCCGTCCGTTCTGCAACGAATCAAAAACAATAGGACGATTACCCCCAAGATAAAAAATAGAGCTTCAATGAGAACTGTGAACCATCAGCGTCCAGGTAAAGCATATGAAACTGCTATAACGCTATAAGAGTAAACTTTCGATTTTGGGATATCCTACTTTGTCTTGTCCTACTTCTCGTGAATAACAGAACATTAGTCAACCTGTGTGACACGATTGGTAAATATATGATATCGAAGGAATGGGTTCGATGCCAAGACAGCTTTGCACGCAAACTAATCGAAGATTACAAAAAGGTGGACATTACAATATTTGACATTACAATATTTCTCGGCTGCAATAGCCGGGACGGTAGACAAATTTGAACATAAAAGTTGAGATGTTCGGCTACCCAATATGTAAGATGTATGGCAAATGTCACTGAAAGCACATGCACGGAGGCTCCGTTTTTTGTGTTTGAGAGCCATAGACTCTGACCTGTTATGAGCGCATGGTTTTTTGCGCGCTGCTTTTTCAGCGGCTGCGTAAAGCCGCGCCGGCGCTGCTCCTCGGGGTCAGCTGCGGCGGGTCGCGGGCGGTGCCGGTAGTGGCGGTTGTGATGTCGTGCGTGCGTGCGTGCGTGTGTGTGTGTGTGTGTGTGTGTGTGTGTGTGTGTGTGTGTGTGTGTGTGTGTGTGTGTGTGTGTGTGTGTGTGTGTGTGTGTGTGTGTGTGTGTGTGTGTGTGTGTGTGTGTGTGTGTGTGTGTGTGTGTGTGTGTGTGTGTGTGTGTGTGTGTGTGTGTGTGTGTGTGTGTGTGTGTGTGTGTGTGTGTGTGTGTGTGTGTGTGTGTGTGTGTGTGTGTGTGTGTGTGTGTGTGTGTGTGTGTGTGTGCGTGTGTGTGTAGCATTCGCTGAGAACCATTTTAATCTCTACATGTAAAGAAGAAAAAATACCAGAACGGTTCAATATGACGAAGATTAAGGGCACACGGGGCGAGAGCAAGCACGGCCCAGATAAATGAAAGCACGTCATGACCAATACGATCACGTATGATAATCCAGGGCGATGACGCGCCCTGTCATGTGGTGTTTAAATTCCAGTGTGATAAGTAAAACACACATACACTTTCAGTGGTCACAGTTTGGTGAACCCTTTTACGTAACTAAGACATCTGCGACTGTGATGACGTCACTACCACATGCGCGACTGTGACATCGAACATGAATGTGCATGACAGCTTAGATTACATAAGGCTCTGGTCATTGGACGTCTCCAATCCCGAGGTCATAGCTATGCGAAGATGTCTTCGACGACTTTGGTTAAGTGCATCTATATATTGTTACTGTTTGTGTTAAAACCGCGCGCTGACATATTGCTATTGTTTGTGTATTGCTATTGCTATTGTTTGCCGTTGCATTCTGGCAGTTGACTCTCAAACCTTCTTTGATTAGGTTAACTTGTTAGTGACTGCACCAAGCTTACAGCGTGGAACGCGTGCGCGAAGGACTGCCGGCATGTGTGAAAGTGACCGCCGGTAGAGGTGAAAAAGCTTCCGACTTATGGGATGTAATCGGTGACAAATGTGGGCGTTTTCGCGAGCTACTTGGTCACCAAACGCGAAGATCGAGTCAAATTATCTTTGATACGTGGTAGACAGTTCGGTGGTAATGACACGTTAGCTGCCTTGGCTATTGCGCGAGAGATAATCAAATTCAATAGGCCATCCTAGTTCAAACGGTACTAAGAGCTTAGTGTCGTTATCAACTCGCTAACGTTTGCAGCGTTGTGCTTGCGCAGAACACGTGTTGGAACATTTTCATGAGCATGCTAGGTCACCAAATGCTTCCAAATTACATAGTTTCCAACCGTATAGTTTTCTAGCTGATGACAGAAGCATGCTACAAACTATTCTATATCAGCGCTGACGTCATAGATCAGTGCTGACAGTGTTCTTCCAATGCCCTGGGACGTGAGATAAAGCTGTAAACTCCACTAAATGATCTCCAAAATGGTTATCTCAGTTCACCCAAACACCCACACTAATGTGAAGCACTCTCTTTAACCGGCGCAGGGGCGCTGGAGGTATGCACTAAAATGCGTGATCTTGCATCTTTGATATCTAAGTTGTGTATATTGCCATCATCAGGTGATTGAAGCCCATGTCTACGGTAGATGTGGGAGAGATGTTAGAGACGCAGCGGTGAAATGTTGCGATTGCTATTACCCCCCTCATAGTGAGTACCAAGTGCTTGCAACTCCGTACCACCGCCCTGACAGCGGGGAGGGGGCGGGGTCGATGCCATCCCCAACGGCGTTGTAAGGCTGCCTTTACGGCATGTCGTCCAGCCGCACTCAAATGTTACCAGCCTGGAGCATCCATCGTGCGGTTTCCGTCTGGCATTCATGGCTCCGTAGCAGCGGTGTTTTTTCTAGGAATACTGTACGGCGAATTGCAGCTGGCACGGGCGCCGAGCGGCATTCACGATGCCGCGAAACGTCCGCTGCGGGCTCTGATATTATACAATCATACATTAATATGGTCATACATCATAAACTACGCTGAAAAACATGAAGCTCTGCAGCATTGCGCTCAATATGTAAATGGAAGTATACCCGTTTAGATTTTGTGTTGTTACGAGGCCTGGTCTCGTCCATATTAGCGTATAAGACTGAAAAATGTAATGTTCGGGAAAATTTGACGTTTGACCTGGCTTACATAATGTGGTCAATCATTGATAAAGCAACATGAAACTTACTACCGATCTCAAGCATATCTTTAAATCCACCAGTGTTTTCCCGCTAAGTTCTTTCTTTCTTCCTTTGTAAATGGCAGATGGTCGCATCGATCCCTTCCCTCCCCCCACTCGTTAAGTCCGCGCCAGGAAAAATGGCGAATCCAGGGTGATGCGTTAGTGCTGTGAGCGGTGATATGTTATATGTGAAGCTACCCAAATGCTATAAGGAAAAGCCGCGATTTTGTTCTCTGAGCTACGCTAAACCAGAAGTGCTGCTAAACACTAAACAGGGTCGTCATATGACGAAATGGACGCTGCACCGAAATCCGAAATAATCGAGCGTCCCCGCTAAGCACGATTCTTAATGCGGTTAGGTCACCATGTAAAACCAGGCCAGTAAACAATTAGTTCAGTGGCTGATTTTCCGTTCGTTGGTCTAGATTGGAAAGCATTTCCCTGATGCGGATAATAGAGCCTAGAATATTTGAATTTGGAAGCCATGAAAGCTATGGAATTTCATTTTTGGGCACTACAGTTTTAGAGACGGGTCGTAGCTGCAACATGAAACAATAAAGTAGTTCTCAAATTAATATCGTGCAGCTTATCACGTCGAGGAGAGTATTGCGATCTGATAGCAGAGCGGGTGACGATGGGACTTTCGTGGATACATTGAACATGCGAAAGCTGACACTGGTATCTCTCAACGTGCTCGTAAATGGCGCATGGGTTTTTTTACGTGTAACTTGATGGTCGCAATACGGCCGTTGACGACACATGCTCACACCTTTCTCCACACATGCGACCCGTCTTAGGTCCGAACCGACCTTTGAACGGCTCACCGCCTAAGGCACGCTGCGCCGGCCACCTCGCGCACCCCGCGCGCCCTTTGGCATGCCCAGCAAATGAGACTTTGGTCAGCATATGAAGAGTCTTTAGTAAGCACAGCCACAATGCTAATGTTTGGCATGTTTATGACGCATTGAAATTTAATTCTAACTTGTCTTGCGGTAGTTTATCGCCTTTGTGCAGGTTATCGCATCGCAAGTTTTATCGCTAACGGTATCGTGTGGATATGGGGCTCCATGTGGCCATTCAGGCTGTTCCAAATTTGGTCAGTGAAAGAAAGGGCACTTTTTTCACCCCTAACCTCTGAATGTCCTGAACCCCTCTCACCCTTGAAAAGTAGTGAGATACGCGACACCTACTGTCGAAAGATGAAGCTTTACATTGCACGGCCGGACGCGCCGGACCGAGAGTGATATCGGACCACGAAAGTGCTACCGGACCACGAAAGTGTTATCGGACCACGAAAGTGACATCGGACCACGAAAGTGATATCGGACCACGAAAGTGATATCGGACCACGAGAGTGATATCGAACCACGAGAGTCATATCGGAACCACGAAAGTGATATCGGACCACGAAAGTGATATCGGACCACGAAAGTGATATCGGACCACGAGAGTGATATCGGACCACGAGAGTGATATCAAGTGAATCGCGAGTGATATTAAACCACAAGAGTGATATCGAGTGAACCACGAGAGTGATATCGAACCACGAGAGTAATATCGAGCGACCCACGAGAGTGACGTCGGACCTGTACTCGTGAGATTAACAACATCAAGGCATCAAGGCACGAGACAGAGTTGAGCAGGACGCTTAAGACGGATCGTCGAAGGAAGAAATTGACGCTGGGGCTGAGCCAAGGAGCCCACTGTCGGAGTACCAGCACCAGTTTGCTATCCGAACGGAAACACGAAACTGACTGTCGACGTCGAGACTGCCTGATTTGGCAAGATGCAATGATTGGGCAATGTGGGCTCGTGTGCCAAAGCCACACGCACGAGACTGTCGATCTGGCCACGGCGCCTCCAGCGGTGTCACTCGCCTAAACACGTGTGTGCTCCTGGACCTTGTGGAAGCGGACAGTCTTGGTCCTCCTCTTTCTCGACGCCGACGTCGTCGAACTCGACGGGCATGGCGCGACATCAGCTTGAAGAGGTCGGGGCCGCTGCTGGCGGATCAGCTCGGCCACGTAGAAGCTGTCGGCCCAGCGTGTTCTCGCCGCCGCCTCCCCACGTGCTGGGAGATGCAGTGCAGCATCTGCACCTGCCGCGGCCGCCAAGGAAGACTCGGTCAGCACTTGAGTAATATTTCGAATGGGGTTTGGTGGCGCGGAGCACCAAGAGCTAGATGCTATGCCTGCAGGGACAAAGAGCGGAACACGCCTCTCAAGTCTGCGTATATGGCCATGGCCCCCGGAACACCCAAATCATCATCATCCAGAGGCAACAGAGCACGCTTAGCTTGCCGGAGTGTGACGTTTTTTCAGTATGTCACGATGGCCCGTGGCGAAGCGTTGAGCAATGTTTCATACATGCTCCTTCTAAACACTAGATTGTCGCGCAATAACCTTTACGTTGACAGGCCATGGAGGCCTCCTTGTAAGTTGACGGGAGGTGCTACGGCTTAGAGCACCAGACATTGCCCCTGCAGTTGACTCTGGCGTCATTTGCCATTGCTGGTTGACCCATCATGGGTCGCTGGGTTTTCGCAGTAACAGCCACCAACTTATACCGGGAAAAATCCAGTTTCATACTGGTGATATCCGGGTATTTGTTTATTTGGACCAGCACAGCCGCTACGACGTTTGCAGACAAGCCCCGGAACAAAAATGCATATGCGACGGTTGCTTTGAGCAGTCGTCGTGAGTCACGTGACTTGATAGTGACGCGCCGTGCATACGCTCAGGGGCCAAGAAAGCAGCGCCTGGCAAACACATGCCCACGACTTCGCGGTGTGAGCGAAACGCTTGTCATGACACAGGCCACAAATATAAGACATTCATCCATATGCAGGTTATCTCAGCCCTCTGCCATGTTTCTCCCTCTATGAGCCAGGGGTTTCTAAGCCGCTGCGCCGGCCAGGGGTTTCTAAGCCGTTTTAGCACGTCAGGATCGTTATCTCTAAAACTAGGAAAACTGAGCTCAATTAATGTCCAGCTCAGACTACGACTGTAGGCAAACTTGGGTAATCAACTGCGCGCATATGATTCCCCAGCGAGTTAAAATTAAATGGGGGCACACTTTTTGTTAACCATATACTTTAATGCCTTGTGTTTGTTTTGTTTTTTTTTTACCCTCGACGCATAGCATGCCTGTTGCTTAAGAGGAAAGCATTGTAACCACAGGAGGACCGGATGAACAAACAAAAGAATTTGCACCAAAGCTTTCAACTTCTAGGAAAATTTGATGATGGGTCAATATGTAAAAGTGACGCGATAATTAGCCGCAGCCAGTTTGTAGCGAAGTCCATTGACTGTTTGCGGTGTAACGAACACTTAAGAGGTAGGCGAGAGCAGCTTCAACAACAAGCTAGAGCCTGATAGTGTTGTTAAGTTAAATTTACATACTGCATTAAGCTTCTCGTGATAATTTTTACAGATTTATACAGTCTTATTTCTTTTACGCATTCCCAAGCGTGTTACTGCACACCGGAATAAAGTGCATGACTCCGCATTTGTTCAGCCTGTGGGTAAGGTCACTTCGGGGATAGACCACTTCTCGGCGGACGTTGCCAATGCTGCACTCACCCCAGGGATGTATTCGTAGTAGGGCTGGTCCAGGTGCAGTGACAGGGTCTCGCTGGTGTATGCTAGATTATTGGCGTCCAGCTTGCTCATCACTCTGAATGTCTTCCTGTGGGCGTAGCAGACGTGATCATCTATTAACTGCCAGAGGCAGGTAATTTACTTGATACGGTTAGTTCAACCAGTTTAACAGGTAGTCATCAGACAGCTTACGTAGATGTTGCATCGCTCCAAATGGCAGTACAATGACGAATATATCTTCGAGTCTGATGTATGCTCTTCGCCCGAGAGTTAGTGTAGGCACCCGCGAACTACACTCGTTAAAGCCTCGCGTCGTGCAAAAACCTCAGTCGCTTGCTTTTAAGCACGCCCATGTCCGTGGCCATGCTTGTATACACCAAACGTCAATCATGTGAAACGTTCTGACGTTCGCCAGACCTAGACAACGACACCAAAGTAATCTCCGAAAGCGACCAGCATGGCATTGCGCACTTCTTACGCGGGAAAGGTTCAAGGCGACACGACTTCGACAAGGTCTACAGCACTTGGCCGCACAGAAAAACATGTTAGCCCTGGTCCTGCACTAGCTGCGGCCTCGCCACAGGTGCCGGTGGCTGGATGCTGCGGGTTGTTGTGGCCGACAGCTGACAATGGCCCCCCGTCTGGACACTGCTCTCAACGGGGCTTCAAATGTGTTCCCCGTGAACAAACTCACTCGCACAGCCCTTCTGCGTAAGGGACGGAGGTGTCATGTAGGGCGATTACTTACCCCTTGTCCCCATAAGAGGCGAGGGAAGGGAGTTGACGCAACTTCCTACGATTTTTGAGAATAGCTCTCCGTTCTATGGGATAATTGCGCCCAAATTTTCAGTAGCCTCCGGGTAATTCATTGAGCGTATTTGCATGGTAAAAACGTCTCGAACTTTCTGGTTTGTTAGCTGTAACGGTATTTTAGGAACACTGCACGGCTACCCATGGCCGGTACGGGCGGCTGACGGAAACCGACGAACTCGCCGACGAGAGAGACGGGCCGACAATACTACATGAACGGAGCCCTGCATCTTGCATATTTGTTCAAAACACAAACAACGATACTTTAAGTGCTCCTATTTAAAAAAAGGGACAGGCCTGTGTGAGTTGCATGGTGCTGTGTGACGTAGTTCACAACTAAGTCGTGAAAAGCCGAAATCGGTAGATTTTCAAGAAAAAACGACATTTGACCTCCCCTAGTGGTGTCAGTCATTGACCGTACAGCATAAAAAGTGTTAATAATCGTGAGTCACGAGATTTCATTCCGATCAATCCACTATTCGTTTTCTTCGCGAGGCTCTATTTTCGTTAGCTTGGAAACGACAGGAGGATCGCATCGACACCCCCTCCTCACTAGTCCGCGTTATGAAAAACTGCGAATTCGGACGAAGATTAAGCAGGCGACGACATTTGTGGCAGTTAGAAGTACGGCACCAGGCCGCCTAAGTCTTACATTAACTGTAGGAAAAAAACTGACATAATCACCCGGCCGCTGCTGGTGCGGCGTCCCTAAAAACCAACATCTTGATGGCTTCTTATCGCAAAACATTACAGTTTTCAGCAGTAAGAATTGCCGGTCGTAACATATCGTTATGTCTATCTGTTCGGATATTTGCCAAAATATCTTAGATTAGGAGATCATTTCCCGCAACATGCCGCGTTTAACCAAATATGGTCTTTCTACTCGATCAACACAAGGAGCGAGAAGGATGCGAATTGCGCAGAAAATGCACTAAACAAGTCAAAGCCTGGTTCGTAGGCCGTATGTTGACGAACCGGCGTACGCTTCAGACCGATACACTTGGACAGAGAAGACAGAATTTTGTACTGACAAAGTGTAACTTGATTTGCTCAGCCGATCACGCAGTGGACTCAAACCATGGGCGCCCGTTACGGGGCATTTTAAGAATTAGTCAGCTCTCGGCAGCAAGGGAAGATACCGCTGTGACAAACATCGCTCGGCTGATGCGTTAAATGTCCGTAATGATGCAGCAAATGCGGTAACGGGCCAATGTCGCGCTTTCCTAAGCCGGTCTCCAGCACAAGATGCTGCAGCATAAGCCATACGAGATTCACCATGAAAGCTACAAGGTCGTGCGGCTCAAATTACGTCATCCGTCCCATTTCCTCAAGGCATCTCACTGGTGACTGTTTTGGCTGTTGTGTTGCAAATGCACACAGAAATGCATTAATCAATCCTGGCACCAACCCATATAGATATAACCGGACGTGTACCACACGGACTGCGACGGCACGCCTGGAACGAATGCGCAGCCACCATAGCTACCGTTCATGTTATTTGTAGTGTCTTATTCGGGTGTCACCGCCTTATCCATGATGTGTCACCTTGGCATGACCGTCAATGTCATCCTGGCGTGGTCATCTTGAGCGTGGTGTGTCATTCTGGTATGGCCGCCTCACCCGTAGTGTGTCATCCTGGTGTGCCCGAGGCGGGAGGCGATCTCCTCCACCACGCCGAACCGGATCGGGGTGTTGCGCACCACCAGCAGGCCGTGGGAGATGAGTCGGTGGAGCGTCTCCCGCAGCACGCTCAGGTCTCCGAGCAGCTCCTTGTAGTCGACCTTGAACAGGCTATGCTCCATGGCGGCCCGGTCCCACAGCACCGTCTGCAGGACGGTGGACGGCAATTGGCGCTGGTTAGCCTTTCAGGTAAGGGCACTTGCGGGTGCTGGAGAGTTACTTCCGTATTGATGCCTGCATTCCCTGCATGCATCACAGGTGGCGTGGCTACCAGTTAGCCCTTCATGTTAAGGCCAATGACCTTTATGCCTTTCTTAGAAGGCGTTGCTTTTCTCAACCATTCTAAGATCCAGACAGGCGTGTCGGATTGTAAGGCCAAATTAAATTTCGCACCTGTCAAGCAGGATAGTGAAGGGCCAAAAATGGCACAAGCTCATGTGTACCCATTTTTGCACACACACTCAAGCCACGTCCACATATTTGTGGGCTATGCATCGCGGGCGGCCACATGACTCACAGACCTGTAATGTCAGTCTTCAGCAAATACAGACACAATCAATCTGCTGGGAAGTCGCACTGTCCTACACATGGCGTCAAGCACCATCCAGGCCGTCCATCACTTTCCATCAAACGGGCACAATGTCTCTCCGCACCATTCATTGTCTCTAGTCACACAGTCACAATGTCTCTCCGCGCCATCCATTGTCTCTCATTACACGGCCACAATATGTTGACATACCGAGCCACAAACTCATCAAACAGAACCACAATCTCTTGTCAAACGTAGCCATATTTTTTGCACATACAACCACAATGTATCAATTCACAAACAAAATCACAATACAAATACACAAACCATATATATCAATACACACAAATTGGTCACACACAACCACAATCTATCAATACACGAAGATGTGATATAGCCACAGGCATTAATTCCCTGGCGCATGGCCCTAATGGCTCGCAGGATTCATGGTCCCTCACCTCATAGTAACTCGCCACAAACAGGCGCAATCTCTCGCCTCACGTAGTCACAGCTCACCACACACAGTCAGAGCTCACCACACGCAGTCACAACCTCTCACCACACACGAAGCCAGTCTCTCGCCACACACAGCCACAATCTCCTGACACGTGCCCACACTCGCTCGCCACATTGGCCGCCAGTCTCTCGCCACACACAGCAACAATCTCCTGACACGTGCCCACACTCGCTCGCCACATTGGCAGCCAGTCTCTCGCCACCCACAGCCACAATCTCCTGACACCTGCCCACACTCGCTCGCCACATTGGTCGCCAGTCTCTCGCCACACACAACCACAATCTCCAAATCCCCAGCACCTCCTCCCATGCAGCCGCGCGCCCTCACAGCCCGGCCATCTTCAGGGGCAGCAGAGCGGCGCTGACCCTGGGTCCGGCCTGCTCCTTCTTGCGCTCCTTCAGCTGCTGCGGCGTGAACTGGCGCTGGCCCAGCCAGTCGTGTGGGAAGCGGGAGACGTGGCCGTCCGGCCAGGTGATGACTACCTCCTGGGCGTCCGGGTCGTTCTGCAACAGCGCAGTCGGAGAGCGTAGTCGCGTGGTGTGTTGGCGGGGTGTCTTTGATCGGTATTCGAAATGTAGCTAGCCGAGATTTTGTTAGAAAAAGGACCTCGTGCTCTCACATTGATGTTGAAAGCACACACGTATTCTAAATCTGTCTTTCAAATGCATTTGACCTGCCAGAATCTGTGCTCGGAGTTGACACCTGAATTTTTACACCCCATCTGCACGTCCGTCTCAACACCTGATCCTGTCCAACTGCATCATCCGTGCACACGCACCCGAACAGAGCGCGGAACGATGCCGACGTCCAGCTGGTCGATGCGCAGCTTGCGACTCAGCGCGCTGGGGTGATAGCAGCCAGGGCAGAGGCAGCTGTCCCGCAGCCACACGTATGGGAACTGGCCGACATCGCCGTTGTTCCAGGTCAGGTCGACGCTACCGACGTCTCGGTTGTCGGCCGCCTGCTCCACGTGCCAGACCGGCCGGGGCGCCCCTGTCGCAGCAGGGCGGATCGTGAACCAAGGGTCGCCGTCCCGAGAGCTGTGCGGACACCGCCGCTTGCTGTCTAGACACCGCCGTTAGTTACCTACGGAAAATGGCGTATTCTTTTTACAGAGCCGGGATGCTGGCCCTCCACTGCCCGTTGCCGTGATGGGACACTGCGGACATCACACATTATCGTGATGCGACACTGCGAACATCACCATCGTGATGCGAGAATGCGATCATCACCATCGTGATGCAAGAATGCGATCATCACCATCATGATGCTACGCTGCGAACGTTACCATCGTGATGCAAAAATGCGATCATCACCATCGTGATGCGACACTGCGAACATCACCATCGTGATGCGACACTGCGAACATCACCCGTCAACGCGGTGCGGCACCGCGGACATCACCCGTTACTGTAATGCAACGCTGCGGATATCACCCGTTCCGTAATACGACACTGCAGACATCAGCCGCTACCGTGATGTGACACTGCGGACATCACCCATTATCGTGATGCGACACTGCGAACATCACCATCGTGATACGACATTGCGAACATCACCCGTCAGCGTGGTGCGGCACTGCGGACATCACCCGTTGCTGTAATGCAACGCCGCGGATATCACCCGCTGCCGTGATGCGGTACCGAGGACATCACCCGTTATCGTGATGCGACACTGCGGACATCACCCGTTACCACGGTGCGACACTGCGGACATCACCCGCTACTGTGATGCGATACCGCGGACATCACCCGCTACCGTGATGCGATACCGCGGACATCATCTGTCACTGGCCAGCGACACAGTTTGGCCGCCGGCCGTGATCAGTCTGTGGGACTGGCGTGCCACAGTTCGCAACTGGCCGCCCTGTAACACTACATGGGCCTGATCTGTTACTGATGGCGCGGCCACGTCAGCTCTCAGGACATCCACCGTGAGTACTGTGCAGCATTTGCAAATTCGACGGTGTCAAACGTACAGGACGGTGAAGGAACAAGAACAACCACAGCTTTGGGAGAGGCTTCCATTTAACTATGAGCATGAGTCCATGCGTGGCCAAAGCCCCGAAACAGCCTCCTGAGAACGGAAAAATGATCAAAGGTTACAGTAAAAAGGCAGTAAAATTGCCCGCAGTTGATTTTACATCCATAGTGAAATGTTTGCAAACAAGCCTCAGGTCCCGCTAGGTCGCAGAACCATGGCTACCATAATGTGCCATGATATGTTTTTACATTATCGCGAGCGTGTGGCGAATATTTTTGACCTGCTGAGATCCAGTGTTAAGTCAATCGGCCAAAGCTTTCAGTCCACCGGACATTTTATTGTGCTATTTTTCCACACATTTTCTAGACAAGTGATGCCTGGCATCTATGAATTACTGAATTTTTTTATCTCACCGGCCTCGCAAACCAGGCGACATAAAGTAATACAATATCACATGAGGAGCGGACGCTTAACCAGTAGCATAGTACAAACGTAGCTGCCCCGGGGCGCGTGCCCCACCCCGTTACCAAATTTATGGCACGCATTGATATGTGCGTAACTTGATATTGATGGCTTAGAATTGCATGTAGACTCGTAAGAATAAAAAGATCAAGAAGATGCGATGGTATTTTAAGACATGCAAGAAGTTGTGCGCGTCTGCTGAGCGCTTCACTCGGTTGCAAGTGGATTTTTTTAAATTGTACCCCTGTACCCCGGTACCCCTCAGGAAGTTCTGCATACACCCCTGGCTCAAAGCGTTTTCAGGACTTGCTAATTGTTGCATCTTCCGCCCGGGATCGTATAATTCAGTTGAGGGGGTCCAGCCTCCTTCCCCAAAGTGGGCTCCAGTCCTACTACTTTTGAGAAGAAAGGGGCCAAATCTGGCGAGAAGCACGTGTATTCGTTTATTTTGGGGACAGTTTTGGTGAATTCTCACTGCTCAGCCTTCAGTGCATCATTCGCAGCTGCTAGGTGGGGCATAATTTTTATCATATGTTGCTTGGTCACATGGAGCAGTAACAGTGAGTTTCAAGCTCAGTTCGTACTGCAGGATAGTTTGGTCGGGAAAATGAACAATACCACCGTCATTTTATTCGCACTTCGTTCGTTTCACTTGGCCGTAAGTTTGCGGGGTGGTTGGCCCAAGTGAGCTTAATACTTCCTAGATTTGGTTAACTCTTTTTGAAAGATGTATGGAAAATAGCCTGGTGTAAATGAAAATACCCAGCGGACCGAAACCTGTCAACAATAGGCTGAGCAACGGTCTTCAGCGCAACGAATGCAGCAACGATCTGGTCTTGGAAATTACTTTGCCGACCTCGTGTCGTATCATGTACCAGCATACTGGTCGCCATCAAGTTCGATGACGTTCCCAAGGCCAAAGTACGCCTCGAAGAGTCGCAATTTTGCGACTCCGCGTCTTAAGTGTAATGTTTATATGATCTGGAGGGTCAATGGCTCCGCCAAAGGATCCAAGCAGGCAGCATCATGCTTTTTAGACACCACACTATCCGTCGGTTTTGTTAAGTTTTTTACGATTAGCGACCAGATGGCTTTGGGCGTGCCTAATCTCCTACTCGCTAGCGACGCGAGTGAGAATGGCCGCCACCCGACGGAGCTAAAGGAACTGAGGCCAACGTGCTGTTCTGCATTGTACGGAGATCTGGTGTCGCCCTTTCTAAAACAGAGCGCTTGTCGAGAAACACGCTTTACCGAAACATTTTCCGGCTCCGCCTCGCAGCTCGTGCGGCTATTTCCATTCCGACTCCGTCTCGCAGCTCGTGCGGTTATCTCCATTTCGACTCCGTCTCGCCGTGCGGCTATTTCCATTCCGACTCCCTCTCGCAGCTCGTGCGGTTACCTCCATTCCGACTCCGTCTTGCAGCTCGTGCGGCATTTCCATTCCGACTCTCTGAGCAGTACACAACAATTTTGGGTCTACTTCGATTACTTATCACAGCGCCTGGAGAGGAGTCAGATTCTTATTCGGAGAGGCACAGGACTGCCCCAAAGTGGCTCCGATTTATGGAGCCGTAAAACAAATTATCAACAAGATATGGTTTACTCCTGGAGACCACTACGATGGAGTCATTTAGATTCATAACAATTCAGAAATGTTATGTGGGTGATATAATAGCATGTATGTCACACACACACACACACACACACACACACACACACACACACACACACACACACACACACACACACACACACACACACACACACACACACACAACACACACACAAACACACACACACACACACACACACACACACACACACACACATACATGCATACACATACAAATACACACCCGCATATATGTGTATATACATATATATATATATATATATATATATATATATATATATATATATTACGAAATAGTAATGTAGATACTTGATCAATTCCTCCATACATATAAGAGCTGTGGCAAAAAGAATATCTGTCACCAGTTACAGATATACTTAAGTTGATTCATTGTTAACGTCAATACGGCAACCCCATTCCAACACACGCAGGTTTCGAAAACCGTTGACTACGCGCTAAAGTAACCTAAATTCTGTTGATTCCACGGTTAACTCCACTTCCGTCGGGTCTCAGCACAGGTGCGATGACCCAGTCGCATGCTCCCAACAAAATCACTGAACAAAACCTTTACACCAGGCCACTCATTGCGTATCACATGCGTACTCTGAAAGTCTGCCTGCGAGCGCCATATGTCGTGGAGTACGAATGTGGCATGCGGTGAACCTCGGCCGTTACCCGAATTAAATAGATGAACTGTATGCGGACAACGCAGCCAAGTTTGTCTATTGGGATAGCTCGTACACTTGTTGGAAACTTTTGTTCATTGAGGGGGCTGAAATCCCCGTCATACAACTTAGAAGATATTCCCGGACCGACAGTTCATCCGCGTCACGTTCGTTTTGTCTCGGCCGCTTACGGCCCAATGAGGCGTTAGTCAAGTTTACTCGTCAGTTATGGGTTCACCACCAGATACAAACGTTGTTGCGATATAAAACACGCCAAGAAGTACCCATTCTTGGGCTTTTCAGTCTAAGAATACCCCAAGGAAAAAGATGACTGCATTGTTGGCGCGCCTTTAAGCCCAAATAACGGCCGCAAGGATACGGCTTGTAATAACCGTCCCGTCTCTATCCCGTCCCCTGTGCATGCGTACCTGCGGGCAGCGCGCTGTAGGCGAGCCGGCCGGCCTGGGCCAGGCCGGGCTGGTCGGTCCGGCCGGCGCGCGGCCCGCGCGGGTCGCGGCCCGGACCGGTCACGGCCGCCGTGCTGGCCAGCCGGCGACCCACCATGCCGACCAGCAGCTGCATTCGGCGCGCGCACCGGCTGACGGACGCCATGGTGGACATCCGGCGGACGGCGAGGAGCTGACGAGACTGGCCGCCGCCGCACCCGGGGACTGGTCGGGCTCGCGGCCACGGGGAGGGGAGGGGCGGGCGGCGCGTGCGCAGGTCTAAAAGGTCAGAAGTCTGTCAAGTGATCCGAGAGAGGAACGCGTGGTTGAAGGTTATACGTCGATGATATAGCAGGCTGGAGCAAAAAAAAAACTTTGTGAATTACGCTGGATTGGCTTTTTTGTCGTAACAGAGCACTTAATATAGATAAATGGTGTGATTCCCACGCACCATAATCATACCGAACCCTCTAAAATCAGTACAATAAGCTGGGTTGCAAGTGAAGTCAAAGCTGCCTGTGTCCAAAGCTGTTGTAACTACGAGGGCAAACGGGGTGATCCGGTAATTCAAATCAAACAATCCTTACCTGCAGCTGAATTTGTCAGTGAACCATAAGGGATCAAAAACCTTACTAGCAAGACCGCTGGCTGAGCGACTCTTGATGTCAATAATTGGAAATGCTCTAGCTTCAGGGGCTTAGCTCAACCGGGCCTGGTCTGACCGGTCACGCATTTGAGGGGGTTAGATGTTTGCAACCACTCATTGCACCAGAACAACATTTTCGGTAACAAGTGACACCATTTTTCATAGGTTTTATTGAAATATAACCAAGGCACTTTTAGGCAGCTTGATCCGGTAGTGATTTTCTCCATCGACTCAGCACTGACAATATTTCAGCCCCCCCCCCCCTCCCCCTCCTCCTATTCCATCGACATGATAAATCTGGCATTTTTAAATAGAAAAAGGCTGAAGGATGCGGGTCGAAATAGGTTCGGATTTTTGTCGCCCGTCGTCACGGTAAGATGAGACTAATTGGCACCAGTGGGGAAGGAAAACGGACAACGGTAATGGCAAAGCGTGAGATGATGTTTGCAGAGCATCCAATCCAATGGTGCGCAAACAATGGATCCGATTTCGGGCGTTTTTATGAACTGTGTCAGATCTGTGCAACCAGGGCAGGTAAAAGTATGCAACGAAGTGCACGGTCTAGTGCAAGTACGGTCTGCAAGCCATGAAAGCGAGATCAGCACCGTCTGACATGTATGTGCAATAGCCATCGGCCGGGAAGAGCAGCCAATGTTGCCTGATCCCAAATCGGTCTCAAATGCCACACTGTGGTCAACTTAGGCACATCGGGTCATGAAAATTACACATGCGCACGCCTAAGTCTACTCTAACAGATGTTTAGTATATGATGGTAACTTTCAATGTTTTTCACTCTCACCACAACCATGGACTGTTCAAAGGACATTCACTTTGTTTATCTAAATTGCCAGAGCATGCCAAGCCCAGTCAGCAAACATTACAGCAAGTTCAGCCGTAAGTTTGTGCGGCGCGATTGCTAAATACAAGACTCTGTTCAAGCCATGACGGAAGGATGTTTGAATGCTAGGTAAGTCTTATCTGTATGCATTCCAAAAGGTGACAGAGCACATCCACTTGTTTGGTAATCATATGAATAGCAAAAACAATCACGTCTGCTATCACTTCCACGCAGCAAAAGGCGTCAAACGCAAGTCACCCCCTCCGCCCCCCCCCCCCCCCACTCTCACATCTCACACAGCAAAAGGCGTCTTACTAATCGGTCAAGTTAGCGTCGTATTCGCCACTCGCATTCCGTGTCGCGTTCATATTCCCAAAAGCGGATTCCTATCGTCGGACCTAATAAGTTACTTGCGAATCTGCAATCCACTGTTCTCCAAGTCATTTACTTTGACCTCTACACATACAGGAATGTTCAAACTTAAATGCCAGCAACTCCTTCGTTTATCAAGAAATCCAATAAAATGGGTGTCATATTGTTGTTGGTGATGTCTGCCTTCGTCACATTTGCAAAACTTACTTCCAAGATCAAAGGTCAAGACCACAAACGCGGTACCCCGGGATCTATTCGCTTGCTGAATGAATACGACAGAAGGGTATCATATCAATTATCCGGACGTTCACTTCTTGACACTTGAAAAACTCACATTCAAGGCCAAAAGCCAAGATCACAAAAACACGGTACACCCGCATTTATTCGTTTACTTAAGAAATACAATGCAATCGGTATCATAATATTGATCCTAATATCTGCCTTCTCTACTATGAAAAATACAATTTCAAGATCACCGGTCAGCGTCACAAAAACGCAGCACCCTGGTATTTATTTGTTTACTGAAGAATTCGCTTTCTCTCTACCAGAAGAATCAAATTTCAAGGTAACAGGTCATGTATTTGTCTACTTAAGAATTATAACAAAATATGCATTATGGCGACGCGCGGGACGCGAACTTTCATCACACTTGGAAAAACTTGCTTTCGAGGTCAAATTTTAAGGTCACTTTAAACATGGTTCTCTGAAAATCATTGGTTTGCTTCAGGAATACAACAAAGTGGGAATCGCAGTGATGTCCGTGATGTCTGCTTTCGTGGCACTTTCGTGGCGCTTTCGAAAGACCAAGCCTGAAGATCAAAGGTAAAGTTTTTGTAACCTTGAAGTTCTATCTTGAGAGTTGTTCCTCCATGTGTGACGAAATCAAAAATCACGAGCAACACCATGGTGCCTATTTTGCTGCATTTCTTAATTAAACTAAGAAATTCCAGGGTACCGCGTTTTGTGTGGCCTTGGCCTTTACCTTTTGGAGTGAGCTTTTTGATCTGGGGGCGAGAGTGCACATCCTTAGCATCGGTACAATACCCTTGTGTGATATGTAAAAAAAAAACAATAAATGCCGGGGTGCTGTTTTTGTTATCTTGACCTAAGAGCTTCACAGGTAGTTTTTCCAAGAGTGACAGAGGCATACATCCTGAAAATTGATATGATGCTCTTTCTGTGGTATTTTTATGTAAATGAACAAATCTCAGAGTACTTGCGTTTTTATGATCTTAGCCTTTGATATTCAGGGTTGATTTTTCCGAGCTTGACAAAAGCAGGCATCACGGGCACTACCATGAGACATATTTTGTTTATCTCTTAAATAAACAAATAAATTCCAGGGTACCGCGCTTATGTGACCTTGACCTTTGAGCACTGAACGTTAGTTTCTCAGGTGTGACGAAGCAGACATCACGAGTACTACTGTGATACCCATTTTGCTCTATTTCTTAAGTCAGCGAATAAATGTTCAGGGTGTCGTGTATGTGTTACGTCGACCTTTGGCCTGGATTGTTCTCAAGTGTAAAGAAATTGAACATCACGAGCATTAATATGACACCCCATGAATTGGATCTCATCGATGACAAAGGAATGGCAGGGTACCAATGGTTTTGACATTTAGTGACCTGTAGAGGTTTACCTAAATGACTTAGGGAAAATACAATTGCAGATTTGTGAGCAGCCAGTTAGGTTTGACTTAAGGAGACTGCTTTCGGAAACTAGTGACTGTCTGAATAGCCGTCAAATGGATGTGAACGCAAACTACAAACGGTTTGGCCAGAAAACTATGGAAGGTCAATAGAAGTCGGCAGCATTTGCAAAGCCATGCCTCGAATTTCCATCGAAAAATAGCAATTGTCCATTGATGCGGCTCATGGCCCAAACACAGCGCTAAGTTTCAAAGTCCTGTGATGAAGGATTGCTCAATGATAAAAGCAAAACTCATGTCACGTTCTGGCATGTCATCCATGTTAGATGGGGCTGGACACACTAAACCAGTTGTTTCTGACATTTGGCTGTAGAGAGTGACGTATTTCGTCTTGTTTCCTTTACGGTTCAAGCAACGACGTACCTGCGGAACATTGGGACACAAGAAAAAATGACAAAACGTTTATGGTTTCAGCAACCTGCGCCTTTTCATGTATGCACAAAACGTGTCCGTTTGTTAGTAATGCATGCTGCAGTGTAAGATGAAAAATACGTTGGTCATTTTGGGGACAGTGCTAAAAATTGTCAATATAGTATACCAGTTTCGCGGCAATACCGGAGAGTGTCCGCACCGTCCTAATGGTACCTACATAGGCCACGCGGCCAAGACCCTCTGCGGGCGCAATCTGTGAGATGGAGGCCCTAGTCGCCATCTCAAGGTTCACCGCAGCCAGCTGAGTAGACTGGTTATTAATTACACCACCATGCTAGCCCATTGCTTGACAGGCGGAAGCTCCAAGCGCTGACAGCAGTTACATGCGCGACAACGACCTGTCATGAACCGCCAGGTCAACGCAGGAGGCACACTCCGCTTGTTGGCCTCCGCGTACAGCCAGAATGGGATGATTTGCCATTCTATGGTTCCTCGGGAATCTTGAACGAACTCTCGTCATTTTTTTTTGTTGTCTGAATCACATCCATCGGTTCGTTGAGGATTTCCCCCGTGATCGACTTTCACTGAATTTATGTCTTATTGTGATTTACTGAGCAATATGCAGATTAAACCAACTGTATAGTGCTCATTGAATATTGTGCTTATTTATAATTGTCTGATTATGGCCATGTCGGACGAAGCGTTGCAAGCATACAAGTAATATGTCGTGTACTACATATATATATATATATATATATATATATATATATATATATACATATGGGGGGGAGGGGGGGGTGTATGGCAACTGCAGCGCGGGACAATACCTTTCCTGTAGCCTGCTGCCAAAAAGCTCTCTCAAGTTTCAGCTCCATGCTGGCACATTCTACCTATCACTTATGGCCCAGACCAATGTAAGTGTCATTTGCCATGCCAAGAGACCAGACCAACCAATGTATCAGCAAGTAATGAAGACCAGACTGCACTAAACTTGACAGATGCCGCATTTCCGCCAGCCAGTGTGCCATGGCGTCGGCGATGACATGTCAACGATTCAACATCAGATCGCAGTTCTTGCAATGGCGATTGGCTAGCATAAGTTGCAAGCATGTCATGCAAATAAGTAATGCCATGTCTGTAGCACATGATATCCCCTGGTTTCTGGCTGAGATTTGGCAAGCTTTAGATCAAGAGACATATTGTGATCGCTGCTCAGAACTTACAATAAGAAGCTGTGGTATGAAAATCGGACTGTTCGTTTTAGCCTACTTTTCGCTGATTTCACGACCTTTGTCTCCGTTTCTGCCTTCCCTTCCTTACCCCCACCCTCCCCCCCCCCCACACACAATACCCGTTCCCATGTTCCCCTTTCGCCTCAGGCTTCTGGCCACCCAGGCAGGCCCGGCCTGCGTTCACCATACGAACACAAATGATCATTCTGTTTCAGTGTTCATCCCGCGCGCATTCCCATACTAGCATACCTCACATCAAAACGCAGATCAGTTTGGCAAACTCCTCCGATATTAAAGGGTCACCATGCTGCGTTAAAGTGGCGGGAGCTCGCACTATCGTGCGTCTTCGGGGAGCCTGGCTCTCGACCGCATCACTCTTATGCTGTGCCTCATCATCGTCAATGTTATCATGAAAAGAGCATGTTGAACACCGGTGTCACTGGTCTCGGCCTCTGGCATCAATCAATAGAACCTGCTTACCGTCCACGTCACTCGACGGAGGACGCCCTGATCGGCGCTGTCGGCGGCTGGCAAGGGCTGTCGACAACGGCCATGTCGCACCGAACGACGATTGACCTTAGCAAGACCTCTGACAGTGTTTGATCACGGTGTCCTCCTGAGCAAGCTGGAATGGTGTGGGTGTCCTCGGAATGGCTCCGGGACTACCTGGTGGTCGGAAGCAGGTGGTTATTGTGGCTCAGGTACTCTATCCCTGCCCCAAGGGGTGACCCAGGGATCTCTTGTCCGCCCAATCCTGTTCTTCATCGTCAGCGACCTATCCAGCTTCCTACCCCACGGCCGCCTACTATCCTACACCGATGGCATCCAACTCCTTCACTCCGCTACCTCCCATTTCGTCGGCCTGTCAAACCTGAAAGCCAGTGTGAAGGAGTTC
>NW_023596921.1:20913133-20982685 GCF_011947565.3 Pollicipes pollicipes
GAGATTCTCGCTTCACCGAACTCTATTTCGGATGAGCGATGCTCCAGAGGTCCTTCCAAAAGTAGCGCTGATGAACCTGTGGCCTCGCCTGAGCTCCTGCCTCCGGCGTGACGCCCTCCACCGAGGTGACCTGACCTGTCACGAGTCAGCCGCGACCGCACCCATGACGTGCTGCCCGGCTCAGTTCCAGGAAGAAGCGGGGCATGCCGCTGCATCAGGTCAGCATCGAGTCGCCCGGCCCCACCATGAAGGGGTGCGTGTTCAACTTTGACGTGCCGATGCCGGAGGTGCCGCCGGCCGGAGCCCGTGTCAAGGTGAGTCGCACGCTGCTGAGGGGCGCCTGGGGATAGCCGGGTCCTGTCAGGGTGAGTCTGACGCTGGTAAGTGGCGGGCGCCTGGGGATAGCCGGGTCCTGTCAGGGTGAGTCTGACGCTGGTAAGTGGCGGGCGCCTGGGGATAGCCGGGTCCTGTCATGGTGAGACGCACGCTGCTGAGGGACGCCTGGTGATAGCAGAGTCCCGTCAGGGTGAGTCGCACGCTGCTGAGGGACGCCTGGTGATAGCCGGGTCCCGTCACGGTGAGTCGGACGCCGCTAAGGGGAGCTGGGGGATTGCCGAGTCTCGCCAGAGTGAGCCCAAGGGGGAGGCTAGGACGGGTAGACGTCCCCGGCGTGATCAATAGCTGGAAGGCACTGGCCACACTGGCGAGGGCGAGAGAGATCAATACGGAAGTTACACGTGCGGAACAACGAAGCATTTTTTATTCATGGGAAACCGCCCGCTGGGCTATTGGCTGCTTAAAGTGAGATTACCTGTTTGCCCCTATGTTATGCATGGTCTCGTGTGTCACAAGGTTAACAACACGCGCACAACACTGCTCCTCTCAAACAACTGTAGGGCATGACACTAGAGTGATAGCTACCGTCGTAGCTCCAAGTTTAGTACATCTGTTACGTCTGAGGTGGTTAACGCCATTATTAAGGGGTAAGTCGACACGAAAAGGGGTGGGGAAACACGCAGACCACGACGTGCGCAAACCCCTGCCTAGGTTATATTACTAATTCAAAGTCGTAAAGGGAATGAAGTGGTCAGTTTTAAAGATAACGTGGTCAGTTCCCGTCAAGAGTTCACCACCTTAAGTTTCTTCCGCTTTCCGAGGTCTTTAAAGGAAGCGGATACATTGTGGACCTTTCATTGGTTGCAACTTTTGCGTCTCGGAACCAGGTGACCGAAATATAAGGCATTGAAATAGGTTGAAGGCTACTCATGTATTTTTTAAACTTTGCATATGACAGTTACTAGCAGGTGAATAGCGCCACTTTGAATCGCAGCGAATGATTTTAACAATGTACTTTGCGTACATCAACCATTTTCTACGTCAAGCCTACTTACCCACCAAAAAGCGAACCCCTAGTAATGATGTAAGGTAAACAACAAGCTGTAGAAGCTGCCCTGCCCCTACTCCGACCAATGCACTAGTTGAGTGTCGCCCCACAATCCCTGAAATGAGACAGACCGTTCCTGGTGTTTTAGAGACGATAGCTCAGACTTTTGCACTTCTGTACCTAAGTCGAGTGCTGCTTAAGAAGAATATGCCGATTAGGCTAATCTTTGCCATTGCCAGGTAACAACCGTGTTTTAAGAACCGGCGCGCGCATTCCGCCGTGAATTCAAAGCGTATGTTTCACCTGCTTTCGTGGGTCACGTGACCAAGCAGCGTAACGACTGCGGGGTTTCAGCGTGACTGGTCTGATGTCCGAACGGCAGAGCGACCCGGCGCGCCTTGCGCGACGCCCGAGTGTGACCGGCCGGCCGTCGTTTCAGGTGATGTGCGCAGCGTGTGCTACCGCTCCAAGCGGTCCATGTCGGTGAAACAGCGCCGCCTCGCTGGCCTCCATCGGCTCCGACGGCTCCAGCTGCCAGCAACAAGGGCGTCCGTGACACCTCGCTCTTCCCCGGTAGGCCATCACGCGCGGCCGCCGACACCGTGGACGGGTCGGGCCCTTGTTGCTGCCGGAGAGTTGTCACGCTGCGGCACTGGGTGGCGCTGGCGTAGGCTACGCATAGACCGTATGCACTCTTGCTGTGATCGGCCGGCTGAGACACGTTTGCTGCCGTGGGTTTCGGATGCCTTGTAGACAGGACGTGATTGCTGTGTCGTAATGGCCGATTCTGCCCTTCAGGGTTTGAAGTGGCCGGACAGATTGAGAGCTTCGGCGAGAATGTGGACCCGAACTGTGGTCTGAAGATCGGCGACAATGTCATCGTGTATCCCTACGTGGGATGCCCGGACGGGTGAGTCGTCAAACCGTCCATCTCTTGGCGGTTTGTGATGGAATGTAGCTTTCGTAGTGTAGCAATGCAAGTTACCGACATGACATGACTTTCCGCTCGCCGAGAGCAAAGTGGTTGTTTTGCTCCTGGTCACCGATCCTCGATCGATGCTCGTTGTCGATAATGCCCTGGTCGCGGCCGACACGTGTTCCGAACCGGGCCACATGCCGGGCGCCGCTGGCGGGCCGATGATTTGACCAGGTTCGTCGGTCTGGCGCCCCGCAGGTACGCCGAGTACGTGCCCGTGGAGGATGTCAAGTACCTGGTGAAGGTGCCCAGCTCGGTGTCGATGCCGGTGGCCTCGATGCTGCCCAGTGGCGGCCTGTGGGCGATGAACACTGTGTTCACCGCCCGCCAGTACGTCGAGAAGCAGCTGGCCGAGCGGGGCGACTCTGGTGAGAGCGGGGCGACTCTGGTGAGAGCGGGGCGACTCTGGTGAGAGCGGGGCGAGTCTGGTGGGAGCGGGGCGATTCTGGTGAGAGCGGGGCGAGTCTGGTGAGAGCGGGGCGACTGGTGAGGCGGGGCGACTCTGGTGAGAGCGGGGCGATTCTGGTGAGAGCGGGGCGATTCTGGTGAGAGGCGGGGCGACTGGTGAGAGCGGGGCGATTCTGGTGAGAGCGGGGCGACTCTGGTGAGAGCGGGGCGATTCTGGTGAGAGCGGGGCGAGCTCTGGTGAGAGCGGGGCGATTCTGGTGAGAGCGGGGCGACTCTTGGTGAGAGCGGGGCGATTCTGGTGAGAGCGGGGCGAGTCCTGGTGAGAGTGAGACGTGGTCGGCCGCGGGTGACAGTATCCAGCTCGCCGTTTGCCCCACGCACACGGGCAGCCGCCTCCGACGCATGTCCGTGTCCGTGACCGTGTCCGTGTCCGTGTCCGTGTCCGTGTCCGTGTCCGTGTCCGTGTATCCGTTCATGTCTGTGGGAGCGAGCAGGGGCCGGGACTCACTGCCAGAGTTCGGCGCTCACTGATAAGGACAGTCTATCTTATCTGATCTGTTTTGAGAATGTCGTCCGTCTTCGAGTAGTCGTGCAGCATTGTCGAACGCGCAGCAGTCTGCGGCCTCCAGTTCTGGAGGTGTTTGATGTAAGTAAAATGATGTAAGATGCAAGTAAATGATAAGATGTAAGTAAATGATTAGATGTAAGTAAAATGAGAATTCTTGGAAAGAGTTGACAGATGAATTAATGACAAGGGATGCTGGGAGAGGACAGGACAGAAAGAGCGACTGGGCCTTAGGGGCTGCGGATGCTGGGAGTGTCGGCCCGGCAGTGGGCCGGGTCAGGTTGTGTCTGGTGCCATGGCGAGCGTGCCTGAAATAGCTGTCTCTGTCCGTCCCACGCGCCGCGCCAGCCAGCGGCCCGGCCGGCCCAGCTGCAGCCGCCCCTCCCCTTCCCCGGCTCACAAGCAGTGCCTGGTGGTCTAGCCGACGCTGTGGCGCGGTGGGCGGCTGAATTAGAGAGTGGTAATGGAACGATGCGCAGAGTTAAGTTAGTCTGGACAGCTTCAACAACGACCGAACCGTTCAAAGAATAAGTTATCAACTGATTGATGGGACATTTATGAGTGCGACGCTAGGGACTACATATGGGATCAATTAATGGTATTCACATGGATTTGAATAAAAGCTTTATTCATTGTGATTGCACCTTGATAAAAATGCGAGTTAAAGCCAAGTCATCTGGACCATTGTTCTGTTTTATCAGCTAAATTCCAGACTAATCGCCTGGGGCGTTTTTAAGACTAAGACTCCTTCCGCCTCTCGATGTGCGAGGACGTGTGTGCTACCGATAAAACCAGACAAAGGTGTATATCTTGTCCTGACATCGCCCTTGGTCTCGGTCCTGTTGTCAGGTGACACCAATTAAAAGCGATCACAGGTGCCTGCCTCTTGATCGTGATGTCAGATCAGGTCATGTGACCAGATTCAGAAACAATGACGTGTACATTAGCACTTTGAAATGTACCACGGGACAGCAATGTTTGTCTTCCCGTGCAGTTGGCATGTCTGATTTATTTTGTATCGTGGGTGGCGTGCGGCAGGAGAGCCCGCTGTGGGGACACGTGCCCTCTGACCGGTGGCGTGACGTGACGTCCTATGGGCTGGCGCCGCTCGGCCAGCCGCGGCTCTGACCGGCGGCGTGCTGTCGTCGGCAGGGAAGGTGAACGTGCTGGTGGTGGGCACTGGCGGCCTGGCGCTCTGGGCCATCCGGATCGGGCGCTTCTTCTTCCCCGAGTGGACGGAGGGACAGTCGGTGCGGCTGACCGTGGCTGTGCTGCGCGACGAAGGCCTGCAGAACATCACCGACCAGGAGGAGCACAAGTGAGCAGCGGCCGGGCCACGGAGCCGAGTCATGGGTGGCGGCGGTACCAGTGTAGGCACTACGGGACAGATCCGCGCGACACCCGCTTTTAGGTGGCTCGACAGTGTCGGGCAGACACGTGTGTATACGTGAATGAAGGTCCTGATATTGCGTTGGGTGTGATGACTATGATGAGCTCAGGGATATCAGCGGCATGCTAACAACACTGTGCCAAGCTTTTGGTCAATATTTGACGAGTACTCTGGACAGATGGTGTGTTTTAGGCGCACAGATATGGCGTCACCATCGCGCCAAGTGTTTTTATGGAGATGCCATGAGGTGGGCCTTCACGACACGTCTGCTCTGACATTCTCGCCTCATCTGCCCAGGGGTGGCGGTGTCAAGTACCATACATGTATGCATTCGCGGGCACTTCTTGACCATCATCTAAATATTACGCGCAACACTGCAGCGTTCGGTCACAGTTTGGTTGTTTGTCGTTGCGCGCGGCAACGTTATTACTACTGGGAAAAATATCGTGTGACTTCTCTGGCGACGCTGGCGGTACGACCCAAAGGACAGTATTTGAAGGCATCCCCGCTATCACCTTGTTTATTCCGTCGATATCGCACAGATTGGGCGGTATCCGCCTCATGTCGCGGCGACGTGCCGTGTCGAGGAGAGGTGACTCTTGCTGTGCCCGTCTCTGTCGCGCGTCGCCTCATGTCGCGGCGACGTGCCGTGTCGAGGAGAGGTGACTCTTGCTGTGCCCGTCTCTGTCGCGCGTCGCCTCATGTCGCGGCGACGTGCCGTGTCGAGGAGAGGTGACCCTTGCTGTGCCCGTCTCTGTCGCGCGTCGCCTCATGTCGCGGCGACGTGCCGTGTCGAGGAGAGGTGACCCTTGCTGTGCCCGTCTCTGTCGCGCGTCGCCTCATGTCGCGGCGACGTGCCGTGTCGAGGAGAGGTGACCCTTGCTGTGCCCGTCTCTGTCGCGCGTCGCCTCATGTCGCGGCGACGTGCCGTGTCGAGGAGAGGTGACTCATGCTGTGTTCGGTTGTCGCAGCGCCGGCGAGCAGTTTGAATCGCCGGGGCTACACGGGCGGTACGCTGCTGTCCTCCATGCAACCCGTGCACTCATCTCACATGCCGTGTGACGCCACCACTAGTCTAATGGTGTTCCCCTTTAACCCCGCACTGGAGCCGGACGACTCACAGCGTGTGAGGGAGTTGTTTTTGCTGTGCTGAGCGTGCGTGGGGACTGGGAACGGCGGCGATAGCTGGCTGGGTTTGCAGCCATGGGCTTTGCCGGAATGCAGGACTGGGGAGGGGCTAAGGAGTCTCCTCAACGTGTCTGCAGGGGGCGAGGGTCTCCCCAAGGGTCACCGTACGAGTTGAGGGGGGGGGGGCTATGCGGGAGTTTCTGAAGCCAGAAAAATGGTTCATGCAGGCAACGGACGAAGTACGTTATATATTAGACGCCCCTTAATACGTTTAAACAACTTTAATCGAAAAAGAATCGATTGAACGGTTACCAGCTGATGTCGGTTTTCATCCAGTGAAAGACACCAGCTATGTGCGGGTCAAAAGCTGTTTTGCTGACTTAGAGAAAAGTGGGCGCGTTAGCCACACGTTATTTCTTCTGAGCACCCTTAAATGGCAAGTACGTTAACATCCACTTTATCGGTCTTAACTTTATGCCCACCACACCATGGAAAAGAAGGGACAGTTATGCCGCTTTTGTAATTTAGCATTTCGTTTAGGGGTAAATCTGCACTAGGTGTAACGCAGGTGTGGCCTAAAATAGTCTTATCTTTTACGATATATTCATACCCTGCATTAATGTAAACCGAAATGACCTGGTGATGCAGAGTTGCTGCTCTCTTCGATAGCTGTTGAGTGTCGCGCAGGCGAACGCCAGTTTCGGCTCGTTGGCCGGCTAGTGACGAGTCCTCTTTGCGAGTCCGTAGCACTGCTGGCTGCTCAGTTTTATATCATCTCCCATGTACTTGTATTGGCGGCAATGTTTTTACAGGACTGCCTGAGCTGGTTATCATACCCAGCTAATTTTAGCCGAGCTTCTTGTGTACCACCTTGTTTGAATGCGCCTACGCATATCCTTTCTATAAACTCGTTTCCAAGGACTTGTCTTGTTTGGTTCGAGTGCCTGCTGAGCAGGGCTCGTGGATTTAATCCCGCACCATAACCCGGGCTGCGCCATTCCGGTTCATTCGGACGTTTCGTCATGTGTGGTTTTCGGCCGAACTGGAGTAGCGGAGTGGTATTTGCTTACCGTGCAATAATGTAACGCGTCCGCCCCGTGCCAGGTCCCCGTGGGCAAGACCAGCAATATTGTTTGAGATAAAGTCGAACAAATTCAAACGTGCCCCAGTATTTGATCCGTGGCGAGTACCTAGCGACAGCTGCCGGCGATGGGTCGGGGTCTCGGTGCAAAGTCCAGTGCGATAACAAATCCCCGAGCCTGGGTGTTGTTTGCCATGCTCTTCAGAACTAAACAAGGCTCTAGTGGCTCGTCCAGTGTACCATTCCACTTTTGAATCGGTTTGTGTACACACCAGCGCATAGATAGTTGGCTTCGCTCGCCCTTCCTCCCTTGCGCGGCGATGGCAATCCCACTGTTTAAACGCGCGACCTACGTCATGCATTCGTCTCTCGCCGTCATCTTAAGTGTGACCGTCCATCCCTACACATGTTTGGTGAACCGCTATTCGGAACCGGGCTTGTCCTATCCCAATCGCCCGTCGGTGGCCTGCCGCAGTGTCATGATCTGGCCGTGGTTCGGCTGGGGTGCTGGTGCCCAGGAGCACAGGCTTCGCGTTACATCGTGTCAGGGTGCCGCCATCGACACCTCCCTGCGGCCAGAGCTTCCTGGCCGGGCTCACGCGCTCACTTACCCCCCGGCGCCAAATCTACCAACGAGCATCGCTGCACATTACCAGCGCCGTTGGCCGGGCTCATACGCTCGCTTACCCCCGGCGCCAAATCTACCAATGAGCATCGCTGCACATTACCAGCGCCGTTGGCCGGGCTCATACGCTCACTTACCCCCGGCGCCAAATCTACCAATGAGCATCGCTGCACATTACCAGCGCCGTTGGCCGGGCTCATACGCTCACTTACCCCCGGCGCCAAATCTACCAATGAGCATCGCTGCACATTACCAGCGCCGATTGGCCGGGCTCATACGCTCACTTATCCCCCGGCGCCAAATCTACCAATTAGCATCGCTGCACATTACCAGCGCCTCGTATGCACAAGCAGTATTTCGGTCGTGATATCTTGTGATATCCTGCAGTCTTGTAGTATCCTTTGCTACGTGACAATTGAGGGCTTGATTGATGTGGACTAACACCTTCCATTGTAGCAAGAACAAAAGGTGTCGTGATTAGTAGAACTAATTGTTTCAAAATGTTTCTGTAGACTGAAATAATCCGTATGCAGTTCGTCCGTTCGCTGAAAGCCCTTTGTGCTTTAGCTTAGAAAGCGTAATGTGTTTGTCCCCTCCATCTGTTTATAGCGTTGGCGAAATGAAGATTTAAAACATGCTCATACACATTCTGGCTTGTCCCCACTGTTGTCTAGTAACATGAAGGATCATGTTTATTGAAGGAGGTAGTCGAATAAGGGATATTTGTATTTGTTCCTAGTAGTGTCAAGTAAATCAATGATTCCCTGCCACAACGGTGAGGCCAGTGTCCCGAGGGCCAGTAAGTAACCACTCACCTGCCACCTTGCGGGCTGTTCTTGCGCCGGCCCCCTGCCGGCTCCCCGAGCTGGTAAGCGCGTGCTGACGGCCTGGCGCGCCCCCTCTGTGGCCAGGCTGAACATCGTCCAGTGGAGCGAGGACTGTTACGAGAGCCAGCTGATCGAGCGAACCATCAACGCCTGCGAGGGCCGTGTCGACCTAGTCATCGACTTCGCCGCCAACCCGCGGTCGCTAAACCGTTCCCTCAAATGTCTATCCAAGGTAAGTCGCAACGCCGGCGGCGACGGCGCATGGCGCCGAGCTGCTGCTGATGTGGGTGGCAGGTTTTGTGATGTTATAATTTTGTAAAATTTGCCACCATTTTATTTAGATGTGTGGATTGGTTACCATATAGCCAGACCACCCCTCCTGTCGCAACCTGCAAAAATGCAAATGATCCGGTTCAGATCCCGCAGGGTGTCATGGAATCAACGTTCAGCTCAAATCTCCATACAAACGCGGAACGCTCATTTTAAATGACCTGGCCCCAAATTAGAAATGCGCATGACAAGGAGACTGGGTCACAGTATGTCCATACCCAGCGCGCACCAATCCCCTGTCGTTATTCTAGCGCCACATTGTCCGCATACTCATGAAGGCGCGGAACATCCCAATTTTTGGCCGGCTTTCACACAACCCCGCAAACGCGACGCGTGTGCACGACCAAGGCTCCATGCTTATTACTTTCCAATCATTTGTCCCCGTCCACCGACCGGTTTCTTACAGTAGCAGCCGGCAGGTAAGTCACTTTGGCGGCGACGACCGGCGGCCGGTCCATCGATGACTGTGTTTGTCTCACAGGGCCGTCGGCCGGGTCGGCGCGTCCTTTTCGGCAGCAATTTGCTCTGTTTACCTATCTTTTGTGTTTGGGTAGGCGCTTTGATTCTAATTCGTATACACATATGCATATATATGCATATATATAAAAGTCAGCACCAATGATCATCACTATCTGTTGTCACGAGTTAGCTTCACACCTGTGTGACGGGTGCGGTGGTGCCCAGGGCGGCGTGATCGTGATTGGAGCGGAGACGGCTCAGCGCTACGTCAGCCGTTTCGAGAGCGTGGCCCAGGCCAACGAGCAGACGATCGTGCCCGTCGAGATGGGCTCCCTGGACCAGCTGCACACTCTTCTGGATCTCATCGCTACCAAAAAAGTAGGACATTAGCCGGTCATGAGGTAGCTCAGTGCGAAACTAGCACATGTTTTTTATGTTTTCTGCCAAGATGGTGTACATTACTTGTCCGCTCAAAAGTCCTAAGCCTTCCCCGTCGCTGGTGATACAGTCTCGTTTCTGTTTGGTCATTCTAGCTCAGTTTGCAGCGTTTTCGCAGACTGCAAGGTGATCAGCAGTGCTAAATATTCTGGTGCACGGCTGGAGCAGATTGGTGTGTTTAAAAGCCAGTATGACAGCTGCTAAGATGTGTTCAGCACGCCGCGGCCCCGTACGATGGCGTTGTCCTCCGGCCGCCTGCGCTGATCCGCTGACATGTCCCGCCCAGGTGGAGCCTCCGCCATACAACCTGTTCCCGTCAGAAGAAGCTGAGTCCGTCTTCATGAAGCTGGGCCGCGCCAAGATTCACGGCCGCGCCATCCTGCACTTCGAGACGATCCCCGACGCGCCGGAGACCTGAGCAGCGCCGTCTGTGGGTCCGGGACGACGCGGACAGCGTCATCTGTGGATGTGGGACAAGACCGACAGCGCCATCTGCGAGGCGGGCGTGCTAGCGACGCGCCGCGGCACGGCCGGGCGGGCAGCGGCGCTTGTGGCTTGCGTTTGGCGCCGTGCACAGGGGCCGGCTGGAGCCAGCCGCTATTTATCCGCATCGAGGACTTTCAGTAGCGACTCTGTGTACCTTATTCCGATTGGGTGTAGTCTTGCGAGGGTGTGACCGTGCACGGAGGCGTCCGCGCGTGAGGCGTCTGCCTCCGTATGAACGGAATGGGACGGTGACGGACGGCGTCTGGCTGGTGGCGCCTTGCGGTGATGGTGAATTGTCGAGAGGACAGAGTCTTGTAACGGCAGAAAGACGTAAGTTTGCGTAGCAATCGATGTCTGCTTGCTAAGTGCGTGCGCTTTGTTTTGCGCGCGTTTATGCAGGTGAACCGGATTCTGCCTGCACAGCTTCTATTTGCTTTGAGTCTCAACAGTGTATTAGAGTGTGCGCTGACTCCTTAGAACTAACCTGGGCGGCAGTTGTGCAAATGGGACCGACTGAAGCAAGCGTTAGGAGCTGCAGATGTGTACTGAGGTAGGCAGTAGGTAGTTGTTAACGCAAAATTCGATGGTCCTGTTGCCGGAATGCTACATTTTGGCGGATAAGATCATTACCCAACTTCATATCCGGTAGGTGCCATCGAAAATCTGTATTGCAAGGCATCGCAGCGAAATATATGTCGTAAGTGAATACTGATAACAAAATAGAATGAGGCGCACGGCAGGCTGAGCATTTTTGTTTGCTTTTTTGCTTGGCGAGTAGATCCGGATCTGAGCTGGACGGATTAGGTTTTTGAATGACTCGCACAGCAGAAAAAGCGGGCTCATTAACTGAGAGTCCACCATAATCCGTCAGAAAGCGAAGTGCCTTCTTCTCTTGCATTGAGAATGGTCAAAGCATAGGGAGCCAGTGGCAGACGCGTCCAGTCTTCCGGCGGTTGGGTAGAAGCACGACCGGTATTAAACCTTCACCAGGGTGGTACGTGTTCCGCTGGAGCGGACCACGCATTCTGACTCCAACTCCGAGCGCGTGGCTTTGCTCACTACCGCGACCCCGACCAGCGAGGCATGGCTGAGTGAAGCACGATTATGACCCGGAGCAAATGTGGCCCAACATCTGCATCCATTTGAACTATGTCTATTACGATTACAACACCTTCAGGAGCACTCGTTCATGGACTGCATAAAAACATGTGTAGGGCATTGGTTTTAAACAAGGATAGCAATACACCTAGTTTTCTCTTTGTTCCACGCATGCAAGTCGTCGAAATCGGAAAATCGATGTTTTCCGCTCAGGCCTGAAGTCCCTCCCATCAAGGATTGCAATCACTGCGGTTGGCTTAGCACGCGCTCGGGTGCGGCAGGGGTCGATTTGACCTCAGAGGTTTTTTTCCGGACGGCGCGGCATAGCCCTTTCACATTTTGAATAGCTGGAAGCAGTTGAATAGCTGACCTTTTGGCATCAGATTTTATACGTACTTTGCAAGGTCGCTAACCTACGGCAGGTCAAATCCATACCATGGATTTAGCGAAAACAATTTCTGGGAATTGTTTAATCTGACCTCACAACGAAGTGTTATACGAAGCGATATGTCTTTGAGACGGTTGCTTAGGCACAACAATAATTGAATAAATAACATTAAATGACCTAGCGTCAAGTATGAAGGTCAGACCAAGGTCAAAACCAACCTGTTTCTAGAGCCTGCTGCATGGGCTAGTTTCTGGTACTCATTTTGAATTTACCGATTGCAGGAACTGTATTAAACATCGTTTATGGACTTCTTGGGGGACAGAATAGGCCATTTACCTAAAATAACTCACGTCAGCATTATATTCTTAAGAACATGCGGCCCTCCATATTCCTTGAGGCTTATTCGAATGCAAAATATCAAAGTAGTGTTGCATAATTTTGGTCACCACGACCTCCTAAAAGTCAAGCAAGGTAAGTGACCTTGAAAAGCACCAGTGACCTTTTGCTTAAAACGGATATCCAGGTTCACGGTGATTTCATGACAAGGTCTGGCGGCACTTAGGATACCAATCTGGAATTTGACCTCATTTCATGAAGTTTGACCGGAAGGTCATAGCCTAGTAACCTCAAACATTAACACAAGTCAGTTGAAGTACCGACCAACGCACCCTGTAAATTTGGTGTCTCTAGCTTTCCTAGTTTTTTTTAGATCTCTGTTGGCAAATTGACCCCCACCCGAGCGGGGGATGTTCAACCAGCCACCCGACCGCGTGTTGACTCAAACCCCCACCCACAAAGTCTCGAAGCTCACCGTCGCTCAACAACAATTTGGGTGACACTGTAGTGGGGTACGACGCTTCGTCGATGTTAACGACACTGAGGATTTTCATGGGTGAACGCCTGTTCCGGTTGTTATTTAACAGACGCCCGCCGGATGAGAAGTGGGTGTGACACACAGACCCAAGCGGTCTGCTCTGCACCACTTGAATGTGAATGCAAGATTGTGAAGTCAGGCAAGACTGGCAGGGAGCATTGCTAGTTTTCTAACGAACCTTTCCACTCACGTCTGGTCAAAAACGCTGATAGCTGTAATTCGGGTTTGTTTGCAGAATTTCCCAGACCACTTTCGTGTATTAGATGATTTTTTTAGCCCTTTTCCGACACGAAAATACTAATCATATATGTCGGCTTTTCAATGAGTCTAAAGCGTCAATATTATGAAAGGTGGTTAGCATTGCATTAAGATGTTCGGAAATAATAAAAAAAACTCGTTCGTAAGAACGCGACGTGCACAATAATGGAGCACCTCTGACTCCATGCTGATGCAGAGACGACGCCAGTTCTAACGACCTTATCTCAACAACCCGCCAGTCAGGGGTGGTGGCAGTGGGTTTCTGTCGTCGATCATATGGCACGCGCCACAGGTGTCGCCAACAGTTTAGCTCGGTAGCGTGTAGCATGGCAAATAACTCCACACCCAGAACCTCAGTCAGGCTCCGGCTTTTCCAGTCTATCATCGGAATCCTCTTGTGACCAAAATTTTCAATATCCCAGGCATACAAAGGAATCTCTCACTTATATACGGCCATTCGATTGGTGACATGAACAGCTGCTGCCGCTAAAATTCAGGCACACTAGTCTTACAATCCCCTTTCACCTCGAAAACTTGTGGGACTTCATGACTGAGCTCGATTTACGGCTGGCTTCTCTCCTTTGACCGCGAAAAACGACGATCGACCTCGGTCGCCATAGCAGCTGAATACATGGCAGAATTCCATCCAAAGTGAATTGTGAGTCGTAGTTGTTTTCACGGAAGTCTGTGATACACATTAATTACCTACGATCGTTTTCTTTCTTTTCATTCAATCCGAGTGAGAGGATGCAGCGACTCGATGAACAGTTGGGTTTATTCATATTTTGTTTAAAAAAGATCTTAGAAAACCTGATTTTTGGGTATTTTTGAAAACCTGAGTTTTGGACGGACAGCTTGTCCACCCCTGGACTTTGGATTGGACTTTTTGCTTCCTTGACCACAATGCCTTGCAAAAGGCAAGCTTGAGGGCAACAAATTGCATGCATCCATCCCTGCGCCGCGCGTCCCATCTGCGCAACATTGGGACTTGGTCTGCACCGTTTATTGCGTCAGTTGTTCAGTGCATCTGCGAGGAACATTGTGTGTATAAATAAGGCAATAGTAATAGCCTCATTCCTTGTGGAAAACCCAAGGAAAATGGAAAAATTAATGCGTTGATATTTCGGCAACGTGCTTTTGTCGAAACGAATATCGGTAGTAAAGTCACTTTTATTCATATTTCGGCAACATGCCTTTGTCGAAACGAATATCAGTAGTAAATGTACTACTGATATTTGTTTCGATAAAGCTATGTTGCCAAAATATCGGCGCATCCATCTCTCAAGTTTCTCTTTATACGAGAGTAAGGTTAAGTTTTCTATGAAGAATAAGTCTATTACTACCGTCTTGTCTATTAGTATCGTTTATTGATCGAATGTAGCAAAGTTGCATCCTTTTTCTATGCTGTATGCAAGCACACTGCCGGAAACAGCCCTATGGCAATGCTCCAGTATGGCAAGTATCGAAACACGTTATCTAGAGAAATGGCACGCCCCAAATGACCACTTTCACTGAAATCTTCGAAAATGTAGCCGGAGCACCGCAACCACACTGATCAGGAGGATGCTGACACGTTCGAGCGTGTGTTGACACTCTCTGCTGGCAACAACGACGATCACATAGGCGTGAAGTTGCGGGGGTAATTTTTTGAACAGCTTTGGTTTCTGAGACAGGACTTTACCAGATGCGTGGTTGAGCAGGGGCCAAACAGTGCAGCACCATGCGCTGCAAGTGCCGCACAGCGCGTGCAATGTACTTGTTCAGATGTCACGATTCGGGGTCTTGTGTCAACAAGAAAACTGCGAAAAACGACGAGGTGTTTCGATCCCACTCTGGCAGTTTTTTGGACGAGATCGCTGCCTTTCATTGCTGGCTCTGAGTGCTGCTTGTGTTGAGCCATGAAATAAGTGGCAGCGTTTTATGAGAAAATAGTCTAATCTTGTTTCATGAAGTCCGAACGGCTTGTAGAAATAGGTGTGTTAGCCTACCACTTCGCACACAATTTTGCCTGCAACTGTCCGAGTGCAACCATTTGCACGTCATCCAATGCCTTGACACGGTCACGGCTTATAATCGTGGAGACCCTCCCGCTTTTCGTCAGCTGGTATCTGTTGAGTCAAACAATCAACCGCCCCTGAGACTTGAACTTCAACACCTGCCAAGTGTTGGAGTCGCCTGTTTGAACGACGCGAGTACGGCTGCGTAAGCCGGCGCGGGGATATATTTATATCTATATATATATATATATATATATATATATATATATATGCATATATATACATACATATATATATATACATATATATATATGTATTTATATATATATACATATATATATATATATATATTTATATATATGCATATATATACATACATATATATATACATATATATATATATATATGTATTTATATATATATATATACATATATATATATATTTATATATATGCATATACCCTGGCGGTTGACCATTGAATTGCATGTTTGAAATAACAGAGAGCCATGAGGTGAACGGTCAAGGACTTGTTCAATTAGTTCAATTTCAATTCAATCAGTTCAACAAATCCTGTGAGGTGGAAGCTCAATTAATGGCATTGGTCATCTAATTGGCTGTGAAATATTCCGTGACTGTGGGCACATTCCACGCTCGGTTTAGCCTCGGCCTTTATTTGGAGCAGTACATGAAATACCTTAATATGGTACACAACCGTCAGGTGGCCACGAAAAGTGTCTACCACCAGGAACAGTCCGCCACCAGAAACCAATGCACCACCAGTGCCCAGTCCGCCACCAGAAGCCAGTCTACCACCAGCAACCTGTCCACCACACAAGTAACCAGTTTATAAAAAACAAGTCAGCTCTTACGTCTGGATTGAGTGGTATTGCAGGGTGATGCCAGCGAAGACATTTCGGTAGCGGGTGGTGAAGCAGGCATTCCATCTAACTTACTCACTAATGAGTGCTGACACTGATCCCCATGCTTGTGTCTGGGCCGTCAGGCGATAACATTATTGTCAAATCAGGCGGGTTAGAGCCGTGGCCGTCGACGGGCAGCTGCCGGGCTAGAGCCGTAGCCGTTGACAGGCAGCTGAAGGCTAGAGCCGCGGCCGTCGACGGGCAGCTGCCTGGCTAGAGCCGTGGCCATCGGCGGCGGGCAGGCTAGAGCTGTGGCCGTTGGCGGCGGGCAGCTGCCGGGCTAGAGCCGCGGCTGTCGACGGTCAGTAACTGTCAGGCTACTGCCAGGCCGTGGCCACCACCGACAGTTCGGAGCAGGGCTGGGACGTCTGAAAGAACAGCCTTCATGCTGCAGTTTTGTATGCTACCGGAGAAGCCCTGGTTTTATCGCGTTAGTCGCTTGCAATACAGCATTTGCCGCTTTCGAATATTTTTCCGTCTAAAAAGTGGTAGCAAAGCTTTACTTCTTGAAAAATAGGTGACGAAAGTCAGGCGCGTAAATGCCAAGTCTAGGACATTCATGTCATAGACGTGTTTAAGCGTTGTCGTCGTAAGACTAGCGTCGTAAGTTTAAGCGTCGTAAGGCGTTGTCACGTCCGGTTTAAGCAGCATGGAAGATGTCAGTACTGGTCAAGTACTTACATTCAACTTCTCAGAACCAGTTTTCAGTTTGAGACGTCAAAGTGTGAGGACTTCTAAATTAATTCATCGGCTCGATGCCACTGCGCAAAAATATTTTTTTTTAGCGCCCAGAAGCATCCATGAAAGCTATTTTTGCATACCGCGCTTCACACAGGGGTGTGAGTGGGTGTTGCCTGACGAGGATGTCACTTGCATGACGTGCCATTGCGGTAAAATTGGTGCGGCCCCTGGATTCCAAAGCATGCATGCGCAGAACTGTGATGTGAAAGCTCATCTGCTGGGCTATAGCTATCCAGAGTGTAGCCTCACCATTGATGGAAAGTGACGCCCTGATGAGCCGAAGTATGCTCGTTTCCTCTGAAGGTCGAAGAGAGCTGTGAATCTCAAAGTTGTATCGCGATGGTGATCGTTTGATCTTCGCGCTATCGGTTGAACTTCGCTGATGGGACATGCTTCGTCTTCTGAAAACCTAAGCTTGATGGATTGTGACGTAAAGCTACCGGTGAATTTCGTTTATGTGGAATGCATTGAATTATGATGCCTTGAACGATGTGCAAACATCGCAGATTAATCGCTGGTGAACACTTAACGCTTTTTCCTGAGCCTGCTGTTATCTGCTTGTCTCCTGTACCAGGGTATTTTTTGTTGGCCTTTTGACTTATTAAAAAAGCCAGCCACAAATCAGTATCGATGCCAAGGGCCTTTAAAGCGTTTACGATTCCATCACGGCAAAAGGCAGATTAAGTTCTCTAGCACGCATGGCTTTTCCTGTCTTTTCTCGGAGCGCTCATGACGCACATGCACCATTGGAAGCCATAAGTTGCCGAGCATAAAAGTACCGATGCCAGTTGGACCTTCGAAACAGGCTAATGCGGTAAGCTGCCAGATGTCGAACAGCTGTATATCATTAACGATGTGACCGACTGGTGTATAGTGTTCTGAAACCAATGCTGCGAAGATTCGTGTTTGATTGAACAGCAGCGGCATCGATTCTGACCGCGACCCACAGCAAGTTGGCTTGATTCCTGATCATTTATCCCTGACTCCAGTTGTGCGCGAGGAGACATTGCCTGTTTGCTGATCAGAACCCATTACTTGTAATAATTCCGATGCAGGACCAATGGGTGTCAATTTCTGAGACGACCCGTTCCATGGACTCCACGCAAATATGCACACGCTAATACGTGACACCCTTTAAACCGCTAGCATTATCACGCGCTCGGGTAGGAGCCAAATTGACCCCGCCCCTGGATGTTTTTTTGTGGAATGGTTTCCGGACGCCGCGGCGTGGCCGCGCCCAATTTTGTATAGCTGTAGACAATCGAAAAGAAGATCGTCTGCCATAAAAAATAGGTGCACCTTGTAAGGTCACTGACCTATGGTAGGTCAAAGACAGGCCATGGTTTCAGCGAAGGCAATTTATAGGGAATCGTTCCATCTGATCCTACAACTGAGTGTTAGATGAAGCTATACATCTCTGATGTACCTTCTTAGGCAGCGCAACAATTGAATGGACAAAGTACATTGATCTAGGATCAGGTATGAACGTCAGACCAAGGTCAAAACGGACCTGTGTTATTACTCTAGGGCTTGCTATATGGGTTAGTTTCTGGCGCCCATTTCAAATTTATTGACAACAGAAACCGCATTATACACCCTTCATGGGCTTCCTAATGATCAGGATAGATCACTGACCTAAAATGACCCAGGTGAGCATTATGTTTTTAGGAGCGTAATCTTTAGCTTAATCTTTGCCGCTTATTCAAGAGCAAAAATCAAAGCAGTCTTATATGATTTTGGTCACTATGACCTTCGAAAGTCCAAACAAGCTCACTGACCTTAAATGAGCACGTGACATTTTGCTTAGGGTAGTTCTCTAGGTTCTAGGGGCCCTTTGAAGACCAGCCTGGAATTTGACCTTGTTTGACCTTATTTGACCCGAGGGTCATGACTTAGGAACTTCAAATTTTAAGCTAAGTGAGTTTACATGCAGGTCAACACACGCTGTGAATATGGTGTTTCTAGCCCGCTCAGTTCCTGAGATCTCAAGAGGTCAAATTAATTTAAGAGGTCCCCTCAAATTAACCCTCCACCCGAGCGAAAGGCATTTAACCGGCCACACGGGTGCTTGTTAAAATAAGGGTAATGCTATCGTTGAGGCTGCTTTTTTAAGGTCAGAGATCGAATTGGGTCAGCTGTTAAGCAGATGAGGTCAGATTTGATTATTTCCATCGCCTAACGATTAAAATTTTGACGGGCAGGTATGTTGCATCTTTGGAAGGCCTTTCTAACATTATTTTCCCCATTGACGTGACTTGTTTAGTTTTTTATACTGCCGGCCAGCCCAACACAACAGGAGCTTTAACCTCTCTGACATGAAGTGGCATGTTATAGGTCCCACCTGTCGCTGTATAGCACATCCAATCTGAAAGATTTGTGAGAGCTATTCGACTCACTGTCGTAGCATGCGTTGCTCATGTCATAGCAGGAGGGGAATGCAAAGTAATTGGGCCGCTATGATTTAAATTCTGATTTGACTTATCAACTGTCCCATCTGCTATAGTTCAGCCACACCTATCTGATACGGCCTGACGAGAGGAGAGCCTTCTAATGCTGTTTGCTCTGTGGCTCTATCTGGCTTGCCTAGTTTCCAAAATCTTAGTTTGGTACCTCAGGCCCCTACCTTGTAAGAGGAATGTAACAAAGTTTCCGCATGGAGGGAGGGGGAGCACCGAATTAGGAATAAAAATGCTCCAGGATTAGCGCCGAATTGAGTGCATCGGGAACCAAGTTAGGAACGTCTGTTTACTATGATTTGATCAGTAGCATTGGCTTGAGACAGCGCCGCATCCCAGCAGACCCAATCTCAGCAATCCGATGCGGACATCACCTCTGCAGTGACGTCTGACAGTGACGCACACCTGCCTCTGAGAGTGACGCACATCTGCCTCTGAGAGTGACGCACATCTGCCTCTGAGAGTGACGCACACCTGCCTCTGAGAGTGACACACAAGTGCCTCTGCGAGTGATGCACAACTGCCTCTGAGAGTGACGCACAACTGCTTCTGAGAGTGACGCACAACTGCTTCTGAGAGTGACGCACAACTGTCTGTTGAATGATGCGTAACTCCCACCCTATCATTCTCGGCCAGCGATCGCAGAAGCGTGACGAACATGGCGTCACCGTGCCGGCGCAGTGACATCGAGAGGCGCCGTGGGCTGGCAGGCAGACGTGCCCCATGTGCTGGAAGGCGTAGCATGGTGAAACACTGGCCCCCAGTCCGGAGTGAGCGGGGATTGATTGATTGATTGAGTGAGCGGGTTGAGTTCAAGCTCTTGCGTTGTGTTAACGATCTTTCAGCATACCAGGAGGCACTCGCTCAACGACTGGTGCTAAAACGACTAACAGCTAGTGCTTAAACAACTAGTGCTAGTGCTAAACAATAGTTGCATTGGAAGTACCTAATATTTTGAACTGCGGTTCTCTTCAAGAGCTGTAAGCGAACTCTTGAGGACGGGCATACGTCGAATTGTTAAGCACCCCAGTATGAAACATTGCCAACATATTCAACATTGCCACTGCATTTTGACAAAATATCACGCTCATACATCTCGGCACGTTCAATTCCAAGGCCAAGACGTTTCGGCGGCAACGACTGAATATGGATAGGAACCATCAAGAACTGGTCAGGGCTGTATTCAACGCCTGTCTGGTCTTCTGCTCTGGTGCCGCGGGGACGGGAGCGCCTGCCCTGGCGAGTGCGGCACCGCGTTGGTGAGGCTGGGAGGAACTAAGGTCAGCTGCGCTCATGTGACCCGCCCCCGACCGATCACAGGACGGCGCGCGAGACCACCCCGCCAGTCGGTGGCTGGCCAGGACGGTCAAACGCAACGCCGGGGTCAAAGCCGGGGTTGGCAACGTTTGTTAACGAAATGACGATGGGCAAGGAAAACATGGACCATAACAGCTGACGACGAGTCATTTTTGTTCTTGGCTAGCTTTGCTTTAAAGGGAATGTTCCGCTTTTGAAGATATTTAAGAAAAATCAGGTCTGATGAAATAAGCTCACTTGTAACTAGTGGTGTGCTTTTTAGTGAAAAAGGCTGTTCCAGACGACGTAACTTCCCTGCTTGGTACATATGCTCCTTGGTACGTGGTTTTATTACGTCATCGTACGTTGCACTATATTGGTTAAGAGCCGATTGACGGCCCTTATATTTGCAAATCGTGCTAAGCAATGTCAGATAGGAAATACTTGACAATTGTATGTGTCTTGGGCTTGATTGCCATATGTCTTCGGCCAGCGTAATGGCAGGATTTTAATAAAGTTAGTATGGCGTCATGGTGAGCTTGATATCCTCTCCCTGATGTACCTTCTCCATCTCGCGGGCGTGTAGCTCAGACGCTAGAGGGGCTTAAGTCTCAAGAAGACCCGGACTCTGAACTGCACCAAACGATCTTCAAAATAGCTGTTTCAGTTCAAAACCCCATACAAATGTGGAACACTCACTTAAGCATCTTGGATAAAGCTGAGATGGAATCGACAGCTTAGAGGTCCAGTAAGAAAAAAATCATGAAATATGACTTCCGTACACCGTTAATGCACACTGTATAGCCTTGCAAAGGTTGAATCAGCTCCCGCCAAAGGTGAAGTGACGCGATCCCAAATACCCGCGCGATCAGTCAGCAGCTGTAGTCGCCCCCAGCCAGCAGTTCAAAGTTGAAGTGACGCAATGCCAAATACCCGTGCGGACAGTCAGCAGCTGTAGTCGCCCCCAGCTAGCAGTTGCGGTCGTCCAGGAAAGGTAGGAGTCGAGGGGACCACGAGCACGTCCGGCCACAGCGCCCACAGAACTGAGCCCATGCCGTTGCAGACAACGTCGCAGGACTTGAGGTTTTTCCGCTGAAGCTCCACGACTAGATCATATTATTTCAAATCCGCGAAAGGTGGGCGTAGGTAAGAAACGCTGCTATGAGGAACTCTGGCTCCCATTCCTTCCAAGAAGCTAAGACATCGCATGATCTAATATCCTGTGTTATCTCAATATAGCTACCATTCCCTATGAACACATTAGCAATCCTGTTTAACCCCAGGTGACACTACATTTCAGAGGTAACAAACAGGACAGGGGTATGTTTTGTTGGCAGAAAACACATTACAGAGTTTGAAAATACTAGGTCATGTCTGATAAAATGAGAAAAGCTGACCCCATTTCAGAACTATAGTTTCTGCTTGCCTAGTCAGTCTTCTTAAGTGATGAGTTAAACAGCAGCTTCAACTGATCCATTCCATGCCACAGCAGATATTTTCTTCATTTTTGCAGCATTTTGTGTACCCTTTTTCATATCTTAAATAAAGATTTGGTAATATTTAGAGTAGCTTGTGCAATCACCAGAGCTCTTGGAAGCAGGCAGTATGTATATGATGTCAAAGCGCCAGGTGTCATGAGCACCATGGCAGGATTTGAATGATTTTACTATAACGTCATGACCACTGAGGTGACCTTGAAATGCCCTCCCCAATATACCTGTCACATTTTCGTGGGCACGTAGCTCAGAACCTTGCTTAACCTTATTTAGCCCGAAGGTCATGGCCTAGGAACCTCAAACTTCGACTTAAGTGAGTTCATGTGCAGATCAACGCACTCTGTACATTTGGTGGCTCTATCTTACTTAGTTCTTGAGATTTCAGGCGGGTCAAATTGACCCCCAACCGAGCGGAGCGTATCCGACCGGCCCCCGGGCGCGTGTCAAGTTATTAACAAATTGCAATACGATATACTTGTTGGGGCACGGCGAAAGACGCCCACCAGGCAACACATGTCGCTCCAGTCTCGGAGCATGCCTAGGGTATGGTGGTCAGTTTGATGACGGCTAAGATGAGCTCGAAGCACATACGTGTGTTCATAACGGGCATGGTCAAGGATGCCTGTATAGTAGACGCCATCTCTAGTGCTGCCTGCCATCGGTTAAAACTCTGCCGTGTATTCTGCTGTTTTGGCTATCAGGATCCTTCGCTGTGTCTTTTTCGCGGTCGGGTAAAGCAAAGCCAGCCGGAGATCGAGTTTAATCGTGAGGCCCCGGCAAGTCCCGAGGGTGGGGAAGACCGTTGTTGTGATTTGGCTATTCCATAGTCTAGGGCGGGTGCATCTGCTCTCCTAGCACCAGAAGTTATCCTGACATAAGTCGGACAACGTAAAATGGAGTGTTTTGGTTGTGTGCATGATGTTGAAAATTGTGGTGATAAAAGATGCTTTCGGCGATATGCTGATTCCTGATGACGCTACTGGGCGTGGATTCCCATTTCATGTCATATGGCAGCGCATGACGCTGCTGGCGACAATTTTGTCTCCAGAAATTCGGGCAGCGACAAAAAGCACACTTTTACCGCCCCTGCGGACTGGATCCTGAAGTGCTACAGTCGGGTGTGAGCATTCTATCTTATCACTAGATGTGGTGCAGTATACAGACGCGGTTTATGTGATCACAAGCGCAGCTGTGCAAGCTAGACGGTTGCACAAACCACGCCAGCTGCCGTCGGGTCAGATTTTATGTAATTTCTTCAGATGCCGACATGGTTTAAAACAAAAAATGAAAGATATTGAATGATGGGACAATAAACAGAACATTTTTGAGCTGAACATTTGACATTCCAAACAAAAACAATGTTTGTTTGTTGCCGCTCCCCGATTTTTCACTTTTTGGGGATGGGACCATAGCGACCATCGAGCATATTTCTGGTAAGCACATTCATGAATCCATGAACCTGGTGCTCGCCGTCCCTGCCCCGGAGCGAGGCAGGCGACGACGACAAAGTTTCAGAACCCGAGTTTGAAGTTAGCCCCAATGTCATTTAATCTGTGAATGTAATGGCCGAGTGGTTAGCGCCTTCAGATCTCACGTCGGGACCCAGGTTCGAAGCCGGGTTGCGCTACGGCCCCTGAGCGCTAATATGATGACCGCAATCGCGGGCGTCCATGAATGGGTTCGTAACGACGTGCGCTGTGATTTCCTTTATTTCTAAGAATCGATGGAAATATCGCATTTCTATTTTATAATTCTGCTGGGGGCTTGAGTTGAGCACGATGCACTTAGTTTGCGCCTGAGGCTGAGTCCAAGTCGACCACCCGTTCAGTCGGCAACCTGAGTTAGGGTACGTGTCATCTGTAAAGCGAGCAACGTGAAGCCCGAGTTCCGAAAGGTCATGTGTGTGGACTTAATTTCGAGTCCGGTTCTAATCGGACCCGTTCTGCGGGGTTAGAGAGGCTGCGGCCCGGCGCTCACCCGTCGAGGAAAGCTGTTCACTGAAGGTCAGCAGCGCTGGGCAGGCCTTGACTTTGTCCGGATGCGCCGGGAGCCGGCCGGCGCGGACGGGACTCCGTCAGATGCCGCCCCGCACCGGATTAGTGAACACCAGTGAAAGTGACCTTTGATTGGCCAAACCGAGCCAGTTGGACACAAATCGATGAGCTCAGGGTTTGCTTTTTGGTTCTGATCTTACTTTGGTGTTCCACGGTTTCCTGGAGCCATTTGAAGTTACGTCCATGGTAGCATTGCTACAATGTAGTCAGGATGAAGGGCACCCTTCAGATAGCCTTACTTTTTCTTCTTGCACGAAATATGGTGTAATAATTCCAACGCAATGAGGTCAGATCGAGAACGCTGCGCGATTTAGCGTAGAGTACCGTTTCACTATCCAAGAAGCTCACAAAGCTCATATCTAACCCAAAAACATAGGAAAGCAGGAATGACTCTTCTGGGTAACTTGCAATAACGGCAGCTGAGCCCAATAACTGAACGCCGTTCGCACGAAGGATGCATCTCCGCTTAGCTTTCTGGTAGCCGGCATGCTTGATGTCCCTAATCTGATGCAAGTGCCTTTTTTTTGTTAATTCACAAATCTTCAGACGCGGGCACATGAAGGCGCGGCTCGTGGACGTCGCGCGGCGACTGGTTCTCACTTGTGAACGCCCCACGATGGCTGGTTCTCACTTGTGGACGCCCCACGGTGGCTGGTTCTCACTTGTGGACGCCCCACGGTGGCTGGTTTTCACTGAGATAGGACGGTTGCTTCCTGTGCCTGGTGCACATTAATGGCTCGTTCCCGCCCTGGCGTGCAGGTACCACTCGATACACTGATTGCGTGTCGGTATTTGGCTCTGAGAGTGGCAAGATTTCCGTCTTTTCAGGGTTTTATCTGGATTAGTCATCCAAAAATGTCATGTCCTTAATCCTCGCTGGAACGCCGCATAATTCGTATCACTACGCGGTCCGTGAGCCTTTCCTGTAAAGGTAAGACACGCATGCTGCGGACGCGGCATCATGCCAGCAATACGGATGGGTGTAGTTAAACGTGTAACGTATGGCCTGCCTTCTATTGACAGCTCGACGCCCCTTGCCTATCTTTATTTTAAGTTGTTAGAGGTGCAGCTTCCGCATGGACACTGATGACTATCCAAGTAGGGATGGAGAATGCTGTCAAGGACTTGGCTGGCTTGTGCAGGCTCGCTGCGTTTCGCCCGCTGAGCCCACTGGCGGTCGCACGAATCGGCTACAACTGCCACCAATCCTATTTGACGGCTTGGACACCACAAAAAGAATCAAATCAACACCCATGTAAAACGTGGAGTAAAGCTTCCATTTCTGTAGCAATAAAAGGATATTTTCTAAAGTTTTCACATCTGGGGCCTGTCCGTAAACCTAAGTCGTCATTTCAGACACATATCGGGTCGACGCACTCGGGAAGTAACACGACGCTTAGTCTGTTGCACACGGTCGTCTTATTACACTTCTGCCCCACTCAAACATGCTGCTCCACAGTTGCTTTCATACACCCACGTTGAATATGTGCCTGGTTGTTCCGGACCACATGACAATAATTTAAGTGCAACAAGGCGTCATTTGGCAGTCACTCCCCCTGCCGGCGCCAATCGTTGTCGGACAATTACCCCAGCCAAATCAGAGACGCTCCTCGGGTACCGGAGCCGTCTAGAAGTCGAACTTCTTCTCCGGCTCGGAGTAGTCGTAGCCGCAAGGTGCCTTCACCGTTTTCGTCTCGTAGCTGGTCTCCACCACGGACTTCACGACCACTTTCGTCTGGGTGGAGGTCCTGTCCACGATGGACGTGCTCAGCTGGGTCTTGGTGGCACCAGGCAGCTGCTGCGTGGCCGTCACCAGCTGGACGGACGTCTGCACCACCGTCTTTCCTGGCTCGCTCTTCGTCTGCGTCACAGCCACCGTCTCGTAGCCGGTGCTGGTGACGACCTGCGTCACCAAGCTCTGCTGGGTTTGCGTGACCGTCACCTGCACGTTCTTCGTGTCGCTGACCACCCGCTGCTGCACCGACGTCACGGTGGACGTCTGCGTGACCGTCTTGATCTGGACCTGGGTGGAGACGATGGTGCTTCTCACCGTCTGCGTGACCTCCTCGCGGTTCGTCTTGATTACGGTCTGAGTGGTGGTGATGACCTGGGTCTTGTCCGGCTGCTGCACGGCAGTCTCCTTCGTCTCGGTCTGCGAACGCGAGCGACCGGTCAGGCCCCGGAGACCGGGGCTGCATCCCGCCGTGGCCAGACGAGAGCGCTAGCTGCCTACAGGGCGCCGTTCGCACAGAGCTGCGAAGTAAGGTGGTCGCTGCACCGGGCCCATGACGTGGGTTAAAGCGCACACATGCCAACAAAATATTTCCAATTCAACTGTATGCGCATCTAAGGGGTGATCGGCCCGGCTGCGGCTCGCCTACGTGCCCTCACCTGCTCTGTATGCGGCTTCATCGGAGCAGTGCTAATCTCAATGGAGTGCAAACAATATTCATCAACAGCTTACAAACGTCAGCATCTGAATATTGCCGAAAAGCGCATGCTGAAAACGACCCAAATCCCTGTGCCCTGAAGTGAATGAGGGCAAAGTTTCAAAGGAAGCCTGCGAAAGCCTGCCTGAGAGCACTGACCTTGGTCTGAGTGATGGTGTTGACGACCGTCGGACCAGGCACCACCTTGGTGGACGTGATTATCCGCGTGAGAGTGTTTGTCCTGATCGAGACCTGGTCAGGGAGGCTGCTGGTCACGACGTTGGTCTTGACGACGGTGTTGGTGCGTGTGACGGTCGCCTGATCGGTGATGGTGCGCGTCACTGTCTGCACCACAGTGGAAGTCAGCACCTTCGTGGCCGTGATCGTGCGGGTCACGTAGTTGGTGGTCACCACCTCCGTTGTGCTCGAAATCGTCTGCACCTGCGTCACGGCATCGCCAACCTGGGTCTTGATGAGCTGCCTCGTCTGGGCCTCCGTGACTGTGCTGATGCTCGTCTTGGTCACGGGCACCGTCTCGGTCACCACGACCGTGCGCGTCACCAGCTGCGGCACCACCTTGGTCTCGGTCTTGTAGCTGGTGATAGCCTTCGGCTGGATCAGGGTGCTGATCTTCTCATACTTTGAGGTTTTGGTCACGTACGCGACTGAGGTGACGTCGACCACTGCTTTGCAGGGCGGCAGGTAGTCACTGCCGGGGGTACTGAGGCGCCGCGTAACAAGCGGCCAGCAGGCCGGCCAGCAGGATCAGGCGACTCATTCTGAAACGGCGCAGCCCGGTCACCTTTCGGCGCCAGTGGCCGCTCCAAGACTAACACGCTGGCCATCACACGATGTCAGGTTCCGACAATGCGCGCTTAAAGCTGAGGGAGAGGGGCTCGAACGTGAAGAAGCTTTGGTGGGATAGCCAATGGGTTTGACAGCGATGTTAGCTTTGTGACCTTTGAGCGGGTTTCGCTTGCCTGAATTTGTTCTAGTGGATGGTTTAGTGTTCAAGAGTGGGGAACGGTGAGGCGCGCACAGAGACAGAGACATCAAGAAACTCAGCACCACCCCCAACTGCCAGGATAACAGCGCACGCGTAAGCATGACACACAGGAGCGGTCAAAATCCCGTCCTATGTCAATCAAGAACAAGTGCAGATAACACACACGAATGAAACAGGCGTATTGTTGGCGCGGCTGAAAATTTGTCGCCTCTTGTTCTCACGCTTACCTGAGTCCATCCACTTCGCAGGTGGCACCCCCGCAGTCCAGTAAATTTGCCGGTGATTTCGTATAGCATATGGTCTTTCGGTTCCCTTAGATTTATTAATTTCCAGAGCATGAAATTGCGGCGGAACGGCCACAGCGCATGACAAAATGGTCATGTGGTCACAACAGGCACATATTCAACGTGGGCAGCAATCGTTCAGCACACTCATAACTTATACCCTCTCATCGCTCGGCGCTCGTGCGGCGCTGTCTCGGTCTTGATGAAGGCCGGCGTCCGTGGCGTCTAGATCAGCAGCGGGTTCTCCGGAGTGTCGTAGTTGTAGCCCTTGCACGACTCCGTAACCGTGGTCACCTTGACGACCTTCGACGGCTGAATCTTGGTGGAGGTGACGACCTCCACACCGGTCTGGTACACGGTCGTCGTCTGAGTGAGGGTCACGTCCGGGCCGGGCACGCGCAAGGTGGTCGTCTGCGTCTGGGAGAGGACGCGGACCACGTCCTTGCCCGTGACTGTGTTGATGACGGTCCGCGTCTGGGTGACCACCACCGGCTTGGTGGAGATCTTCGTCTGAGTTTGCGTCACGTACTCTGGTACCGTCTGCGTAACGGTGACGACAACGGTAGAGACCTTCGTGCTGACCACGGTGCGCGTGGCGTATGCCGGCTGCGTCTGGGTGATGACCTGCGGCACGGTGACCAGATCCGTCTTGGTCGCAGGTGTCTGTGATGGTGATGGCCCTAGTGTTGACGGCGGTCTTGATCTGAGTAATGGTCTTACCAGGCAGTGTCTCCGTCAGCGTGACAGTGATGTACTGCACCTTGGTGTCAATCTTGGTCACGGCGGGCAGCTGCGAGGATGCCACCTTGGTCTGCACCAGCTCGCTGGTCTTGATCTGCTCCACCGTCTTGCCAGGCACGACCAACGTGCTGGTGGAGTAAATCAGCTTCTCCACATTCTTGGTACCCGTGTTGGTGACCTTCTTGGTCGCGGTCTCCTGTTTCGAGACCACCTTTGTCTGCGTCACCTCCAGCGTCTTGAGCTGCTCCTTGTTGAGCACGCTGACTTCGCTCACCACCTTGGTCCTCGTCACGGTGATCGTCGGGCCCGGCTGGCTGACAGTCTTGGTCACGGTCAGCTGGATGGCGCGCGACACAACGCTCGACTCAATGACCTGCTTGGTCTCGCTCGCGGTGTTGGTGACGCTGATGGTGCTGGGCACGACGCTCGTGACGGTTGACGTCAGCAGCACCTGCTGCGTGACCACCGACGTCAGCACGCGGGTGACGGTGTTTGTGACCACCTTTGTCTCGGTGTTGAAGATGGTTTTGGGCTCGGGACACGCGGGAGGCAGGTAGGCGCCGGGCACCTCAAGCTGGCCCGCCGCCAGAGCCACCAGGACGGTGGAGGCCAGAATACGCCACATTCTGGAACAGAGGAGTTACATGGGCGGAGTCAGTGATTGGACCTTATGGCTGTGACTCACGCTAAGCAACGCGTTGGGCGATGGGCAGCAAAGTCCAATCACTTCTCACACCGGCATGTAACTCGCTCTGTCCCAGATGCGGGCGGACGTAGGCTTATCAGCTCGCCAGGCGTGAGAAGGTGGATGGACTTTATCGCCCACAGCGACTTCCACAGGCACGATGTGATGAACAGGAGTGTGGGTGGCCAAGCTCCCGCAAAGTTGTAAATCCTTATACTTGCTCCGTCAGCCATGTGACAGAGAATTTACGTGACCAATCTTATAATTTCTTTCGCTTGTCGTTTGGTGGGCGTTCCACACATGCAGGCCTCTAACACCTGCATAAGTTTCGTGCTGGACGGCGACGGGTGAACCAGGCCGCCCCGATGCACAGTTGGTAGTGTGGGTAACTCAGGTACCTTCGCTCTCCTTCCCCTCTCTTAAAAAATTGGGTACCTCCCAAACGAGCATGCTTCAGCCAACAGCATTTTCTTGTCCTATTTTAGGTCGAGGGTGCGTAAGTCGTTCTGTGGGTACCAGGGCACCCACAGAACGACGAACCCTGACGACTTCAATCTGTAGACAAGTAACTGCACAACTGTAACTGTAACTGTAACTGCACAACTCTCCTCGGGCGCTTCTACTCCTCCAACTACAAATGCGTTCTGCAACCTGGTACAGTGTTTGAACTCGTTTAAACCACTAGCCAGGCCAGCGGGAGAGAGACGGTAGTCATGCAACATCCAGGGGCAGTGCCCATGCACTCACCACTGCCCCTGTAACATCCATGGGTAGTGGTGAGTGCAGAGCGGTCACACTGCCCACCACAGAACAACAGAAAAGAATGTTGAAAAAAGAACGCAGCTATTCGACACCAATACGGTTTTCATGACGGTCTAGGTTGATTAAGTGCCTTAAAAATATTTTGGAGTGAGCCACGGAATATGTGATTTGATACACATACATCTATTTGATGTGCATAGTTAAGGCCATATACATACAGATACATATATAATTATAAATGTATATGGCCTTAACCATCTAATGTATCATATAATAATGTTGTGAATACATGGGAAAATAATCAACGTACTGCAAGTTTATGACGCAGGAAAGGCATTGTTCAACGAGAGTGGCTCGAACCAAATGTCTTTGAGAATGCGTAAACTGAATAATCACGGGCAGAAATTTGGAATGATAAATTACACGTCACGCAAATCATGAATATCTCAAAAGCGCCATTACAGACAAAAGATTCTCAGGGACTGCCACCTTCAGTTAACAAAAGCGCGATAATTTTTGATTTCATGTAAGCAAGAGAGACTTTAACCCGGTCTTTCGGCATTAAAAGTCACGAGCAAGATTGCATATACTGAAGTTTATCGGCAATTAACCTTCGATGAGGTGCTGCTTAAAGGATATACTCAAGCCAGCATTGATCACATTGGGAAAACTACACAACCAATACATGTGGAGTTTTCTTAATGTAAAGAACGCCTGCTTCATAAGGTCGTTTTATTACCACCTCCCGGCACATTGAGGGTACCCCATTATCAGCTCAGCTATTCGCAACTCATCATTGAATGAAATCAACGTTGCTTTATCATTCTTCGCTTCTAGCTCGGTTCTTCCTTCACACGGAATGCTTTCGCCTTGGAAGTCACTAATTCCACCACTTCCACTGACACCTTCACCGCCACAGCTGACGTTAAGTCTCAGACTTCACCAGCGCTACACCGACTTGCAGTTCAGACTGTGGGGGCACTCACCTAATGATTTTTGTCCGTTCCACTCGACGACGAGCAGAGCAGTTGGCAGCTACCCGAATGTGGTCACTGCAACCGGCCGCAGGCTTTATAGCTGTCCGGCGGCGGCGGCGGCGGCGGCCGGGGGACGTCCGAGGGGGCTGGGTCTCGGCCCTCCGACTCGCGAAGATCAGCCGTTGACCTTGCCGACGAAGAGAGAAAGTGTTGAGATTCCGCGGGCGAGCGCGGTAGGCCGGCGACAGCGTCATATCTGCCGTCGGGGCGGGAGCTCGCCGGACGTGCTCCTCTCGGCGCAGCCGGCCAGGGGGCACTTGGGCGCCGAGAAAGCTGGAGGAAAGCTGATCCTGGGGAAGGTCTGGACTGCTAAAGGCGATGCGGAAGCGTGTGAGGCCATGTCGACTGTCGGAAGGGGTCAAGCACACAATGTTGACGGATTTGGACTGATTGGCTCGTCAAAAAGTGTGCTATCGGATTTCAGCAACTTTTAGACCGGTTTCAGTTCATGGCCATGAACCCATCAATGATTGAGCTGACATGAAATTAACTTTGAAGGATTGCAGTTACTGAGCATAGAACAGCTCAAAAGCACCAGCTTTTCCTGGAGAACTTTAGGCTTAGTTAAAACAGAAAAGGATGGCGCAAATTCCACTGAACAAGGTACGTCAAACGTGCGAATGGATCTATCCACATCCAATGTCTCTGATCTGCTGGTCACTTTGGACCCCACATATCAGGACACGTTTGACCAGTTCGCATGCCTTGACCACCTCGAGGTCCCTGGTCCTTTACAGGCACGCTAATTCCGTGCGTCGATCTCTTGACTGTCTCGAGGCAGCGGGCTTGTTTCAAATATCTTGTAAATATTTAGAGGCCTGAGGATCTCCTTGGCTGACTCAAGGCCTGTGGAGAGTTTGGAATCCCCTTTTTATTTAGCATTCAGGGGCTGGGCTGATTAAGACAATTTAAGAGCTGACAATCGCGAACCCTAAGATTAGACAAAGTTCCAAAAAGCAACCAAACCGCTTTTTAAAGGCAGTTACTCCCACGCATCGCTAGTGTTTTATGTCTCAACCTCATGAAATGGTTTCGGCCATGGCGGCCTCACTTTACTCTCCTTTGCTTTTAAACCGGAGGCCAACAACCATTTTGGTGTCTTCATTGCATATTGCCCATTGCGCAGTGTTGTTTTGTCGGGCGTATCGGCTACAAAGACCATATCCTTTAACCCTGTTGCTGTGTCGGAATTTCCCTGAAAACTCAGGTCCCATGACCGCCTCAATGTTGCTTTTAATAATAAGAGGCGTGCAACCATGTAGGAGTGGAACTCAGTAAGAGCGCATTACGGTGCTTTTTGGCTTCTCATCAGGTGTCATTTATTTTTTAAAAAAAGCACATCCAAAGGGCATCTCCCAGGCTGAACATGTAACTGAAGATCTCTTCATAATCTTGAACCCTTTGATCATCTGATATTCCTTGTTTAGATTAGGGCCATTGCACTGAGGGTTGATTGCCAGCTTCGTTGACCCTTCACTAAGAAGTGAGCTTAGAAAGATTCGGTCGACTGAAATAAGTTTTGCGTTAAATAACTAGGCAGTTGTAAAATGTTCTACTGGTTCGTTCGGTACCTGTTGATAGTACCACTACCGATTGAGTCGGTAGTGGTACTATCGATTGTGACAACATTTTGGCCCATATCGTGGGGATTAAAAATGCACAGCAACTCGAACTTGTGTTGGTCAGTGCGCGTCTAGTTGAACTTAGACTTCGACAATCAAAGCATCCCACCCGTTATCAATTCTAACTTTTGAAAACTTTCATGTCGACTTAGATCCCTTTAGCAGTCCGGACTTTGACTACAATCTTTGAACACGGTCATCCCTGACCTATCCTTTTGGATTGGACTATTTCCGTTTAGCAGCAGCTTGCTCCTCTAAGGCGAATGCCTTATCGACTTTGATCCTCATTGGCAATCTTGGGATGTCCTTCTCGGGCCTATGCTGTATGAGTCATCCAGCCGTTGAATCGCCTAAGTCTAGGCTATGAGATCTCTTGCTTGAACTTTTCATTACAATTTGATGCTTTTGCGAACCATCGAATATATTGGGTCAATCGACTATATCGAAAGCCATGGCCATCCCAAGTCACCCGATATGATATCTGACCACTTGGTTGTCGGCAAACTTTCTTTGTTTCTTTGAACACCTTTGGCCCTTGGCCCCCTTACGACTGCCCGGATCCGCTTGGTCCTCCAGGCTCCCGGACCGTCTTGCATGCTCTTGACCATATAGCGGCCTGTGATCCCTTTTTGTCCTCCGGCATAGTATGGACTCTGGCTTGTGTCCAGGCCCACTGCACCTAGGCCTTTTGACTTTCCAGGTATCCCTTGATAACCAAAACCCCTTGGTCTGCCATTTCGGAGATTTGTTTACCATTTGGGATCGTCCCAAAGCCTACGAGCACCTAAATACGCCATCATCATATAAGATCCCCTACAGATCATGAGTCTTGGAGCCTTTTCATCATGCTGTGCATTTTGATTGCATTGGAGCTCCTTTGCCCGCAGAATTCGTCTGAGCTTTGTTTGACTTGAGGCGTTAAAGGGCTCGTGGCGACCAGCTCCCCTGATCAACAGAGACTACTGACCTCGCGGTCCCCTGGCCAATAGGGACTACTGACCTCGCGGTCCCCCGGCCAACAGAGACTACTGACCTCGCGGTCCCCCGGCCAACAGAGACTACTGACCTCGCGGTCCCCTGGCCAATAGGGACTATTGACCTCGCGGTCCCCCGGCCAACAGAGACTACTGACCTCGCGGTCCCCCGGCCAACAGAGACTACTGACCTCGCGGTCCCCTGGCCAATAGGGACTACTGATCTCGCGGTCCCCCGGCCAACAGAGACTACTGACCTCGCGGTCCCCTGGCCAATAGGGACTACTGACCTCGCGGTCCCCTGGCCAACAGAGACTACTGATCTCGCGGTCCCCCGGCCAACAGAGACTACTGACCTCGCGGTTCCCTGGCCAATAGAGACTACTGATCTCGCGGTCCCCTGGCCAACAGAGACTACTGACCTCGCGGTTCCCTGGCCAATAGGGACTACTGACCTCGCGGTCCCCCGGCCAACAGAGACTACTGACCTTGCGGTTCCCTGGCCAATAGAGACTACTGACCTCGCGGTCCCCTGGCCAACAGAGACTACTGATCTCGCGGTCACCCGGCCAACAGAAACTACTGACCCCGCGGTCCCCTGGCCAATAGGGACTAGGGGCTTCGGGGTGCCCTGACCATTTTGAGACTTTGTACTGATTCGGATTTCTCATTCTCTAGTAACCGCTGAATCGTTTCAGCACTCTTCAGCAGCCTGGGAATCCGGCCAACCTGGGCTCGTCGCCCGTCATGCTCTTTCATTTTATGGAGCTCCATTGGCATGTCTGGAGGATTTTGATTGTTTAAAAAAAACTCTTAGTAGTCTCCGAGCACCTGGGCAAACTTCGTGGCACGCGCGAGACGTCACGGATATCGGGGACTTCTGACCTAGTTTGTTACATTTTCTGTCTCAGATCCCCCAAGTATGTCTTGGGCCCTGATCCGCTTGCTGAGGACATTGTTTGGTCTACAATAGTTGAGGCATTCATCAGATATGATCAAACAAGCTCACTTATAACCATTGATATATGTTTTCAAAAAAGACAGCTTCAGAAAGGACAATTGTCTGTTTAGTAAATATGCTCCTCAATGCGCCGGGGTTTGATTACGTCGTCGTACCTTGCACAACCTTGTTTGACGGCCAGTTGACAGCTATTATATCTGGAAATCGCGTTCACGACCGCCAGATATGAACGCCTCGACAATATATCTTTTCTTCATCGCTGCATGGCTTATGAAATAGCAGGATTTGGGTGACGCTATTCTAACGCCATGAATGCCAAGGCGGCTGAAACACTCTCCCTGATATACCTTTCCTCATCTTCGCGGCCGTGTGACTCAGAAACTAGGGGGGCCAAGATCGTAAGAAGGTCAGGATTGTGAGCTACGACGAAAGGTATTTAAGAAGAATATTTCAATTCAAAGCCGAAACATGCCCTTTAATGGTGTGAGAGTGAAAAAGTTTGAAGCGGGGTATAATCTCTGCCTTCTTCGTCTAACCAGTGATTCCGCAGGTTCCGATTGCGAGCCTTTCAATTTGGTCTGCGTTACAGAGCACCCATCCGAGACACTCTAATAGGACTTTAAGTAGGGCTTAAGCATATTTTCGCCGCACCCAGCTCGGATCGTAGCCAGTCCAGCGTGCCTCAGACGGTCAAGGTATCCCACATAGTCAATGGACAGGAGCCGGACGGATGAAACAATGAGATTCGAATGCGCTGGTGTGGATGCTACGAACGTTAAGTGCGCTGCGGGAATACGCAAGTATCCGGGACCGATCATAAAATGGAGGTGACAGCCATTACCGAACACTCGTAGCTTTGCTGCAAGCCGCCTCACTTACATAAGATGGTGCAACAAAATCCAGGTGGAAATGAGGTGTTAGGTAGACGCCTGTCGCTTGCATAGAACATACTTCCAATCGATTTTACAGAAATAAGGATACGGGCTGCCTTTCCTTAAATTTGGGACCCTGAGAGGCGTTTGCATAGGTCTACTTGAGGAGCATTAGTTATGTCCTTAAATAGCACTGACCGATTTTTACCTGGTCCATTTTATTTGTGTCGACACACTTTTACCTTTTCGTTAAATTTATGCCAAAACAAGAGAAAAAATTAACGAAGGGACACTTCAGGTTGAATACGTGCATCTTTTCTTTGAAACTGCAGGGCATTTTTTGGTACAGTGAACTCAGCGTTCATCATATCCTGAAAAGGGGAATGTCCGTTTGCATGATGTACATTCTGCTTACAGGGGATATACTTTCTTTGTGCCTAACGTTTTCAACCGGGGTGGAGATTTCCCACAAGAGTGGATTGCAAGAAGGCTCCTGGGGGAGGTCTCGATGAAGCCAGATCATACCTGAGTTAAAAAAGAAACCGTCCAGGCAGCACCAACAGGCAGGCGCTGACTGAAAAATGATGTCATACCATCAATGCTTAAGTAGCTAAAAAAAGACCGAGTATTCCCACTGACATGAGGTGTTTAGGTGCAAATTAGGTGCCAAAACAAGTTTTATTTGAATAGCCCGAATGTATCCTGCTGTTTGCAACACCTCTGTGGACATACCGACCGTGTTCATAAAAAGATGCAATAATACACGTGGCTGTTGGTTACTAGATTTCGTTTTTGGTTCAGAGGAAAAAATAACTTGATTTATTTGATCTATTTGGGAATGGGCCCAAAACAGTTAGAGGCACTGCTTCAAACTGTTGTGACGCACCTCATCTCTCTGCTTGTGCTCGTTACCAATTTCTGAGTAAAGATCACTGAGTTTTCGACTAAGGTATCATCCTTCAACAGGTGCCCGAACCTTTTGGGCACTGAACCTAGCTGATGTAAGGTTAATTCAATCTCGTAATTTCTGCACTCGATATCCGACAAAGAATGTCATCATCCATTCCGAGAAAGACATATCAGGTAGTCATCTTGACAGCAACAAGGTCCTTATTCGGAATGTGCTAAGGCTGACAAGTGCGCTTAACTACTTTAGAAGCTGCGGGATGTCCCGCTGCCTTTTTTTCGTTTTCGATGTGAGAACTAGTACGGCGGAGTAAGTAAGGGATGATTTCAATTATTCACGTTATGTTGGCAACTGTTGACGACTGTAACCAGCTGCCTCCTATTCACGTCGCGCTTTTTATTTAAAGCGGTCTGCTTCAACCCCCCTGCTTATTGACGACCGGATCAAGAGAATGCTATCGATTAGAGCTACGCCATTTGGCTCAAAGCAGCTAACATGCCATTCTTAAAACACCTACCTGAAAATTGCTTAATTTCATTTAACTTGTACTGGGATGTTAGAGATGCGAATGGAATGGATTGTGTTTCACTGGATTCTCTGTGCGGGGTAGGCAGCATAGACCATCTCCAGCGTGTGTGTGTGTGTGTGTGTGTGTGTGTGTGTGTGTGTGTGTGTGTGTGTGTGTGTGTGTGTGTGTGTGTGTGTGTGTGTGTGTGTGTGTGTGTGTGTGTGTGTGTGTGTGTGTGTGTGTGTGTGTGTGTGTGTGTGTGTGTGTGTGTGTGTGTGTGTGTGTGTGTTCTTTTTCTTGCCTATTTTTTTTGCTTGGGACTCTTGAACATCAGTTCGGCAGAGGAAGTTACAGGCCACTGTTTTTTTGGGAGACAATCGGCTATGCGTGGAGGACAGCCATTGCTAGTTTCTGTACTGTCCTTTCATCGTGTTCCGTTATGGACTTAATGTCGAGATTTATTCACAAAACTATTTACACCATGAAGTGGGTATGCACAAAAGACGGGCTCAGATATTGCAATATTTGGAGATCGCTGGCGCAATGCAGTTTTGTTTTTGTTTGTACAGTGCAACGGATTATTCCGAACGTTTCCACAATACGCGTGTGCGCCAGTCTTTAAACAGAAATACATGCATCATAGGTGGCTTCAGGTCCTGTGCTCGGGGTGAGGAGGGGGTAAGTTGCGCGATTTCAAATGAAAGGAAAGGTGCGTGGTATACCTCCGCCTTATTTATGGGCAAAACTGTGTTGATGAATCGCAATGTAGTCGTATAGATGTTTTATGCTGCGTATGCATCATCTATGCAAGCAAGCCTCACCAAGTGTATACCTCCTGTATTTTCAATGGCAAGAGCCATCTCTAGGAATGGAACTAGCAATCTCTCCTCTGCAGGTGCTGTGCCATCAAATGCCACGCATTGTTTGAGCAGTCCAGCGCGCAATAGACCTACCCGATATACTGATCTCAGTCCACCAATGCTTGTAGCATTGCATTGTTCCCATATGAAATGAGGAACTACATGTGCATTGCAAAATATATGTAGTATAACAAACACCGCAATATTCCGCGGGGTTTCCGCGGGCCCTTTAAATGGTAGGCTAAGACAGAACATTGCTGCCGATGGTGGTCTCATACTTTGTAAGCAAATCCGCTATGTGCAATAGGTGAAACTCTACAAATTTTGCTTACAAATGATGTGTCTGATATCTACAGCACCCCAAGTAAAAGTAAAGCAAAGCATGCAATTGTAACTTTAAAATCATCGCTTTATGCCCGCCCTGCAACCCGCTTATTATATTATATTTGGGTTATCAACTTAAGATAAATCGAAATGTTTTTACATTCCAGGTTAAATCGCGTCTTTATGGTGCATATCGATTGCTGAACATAGCCATCCACATCCTAGATAAAGACCCCAAATTGTGTTATGAACGGTAGATGTATTAATCGTTTTCTGTGTTAAACAAATGAAGCTCGTTTCATGCTTGCCTCAAAAATGACCATCCAGAGACGATGCGGCGCCACCAAAACACGGAAACCCGGCCCACTTCGTCGTTATTATGCGGTTGTTACTCTAAGTAAATGCAACGGAATTTCTTTTAAAACTGTGCTTAGATAGACTTTGTGATGTTCACAGACAAAAGGTTGGGAAAAAAGCATTCCAATCCCACTACTCATCTCGATGTTTGAAGACAGCTCAATTTATGCTTTGTTTTATAGAAATGAGGAATTGAGGTGAAAGCCTTCAAGCAGTAAGTTTATAGGCGCTTTCTGTTGCGCAACGTCTACTGCTGCCTGGCTTTGTACGTACACTATGGGCAAATGAAAAGTTGCTGGATTTGCTCGCATCGCATTTTTACAACATCACTTTTTCATTTAAACGCGATATGATAAATGAAACGCGCGTTTTTGCGTATTTTCCCAGCCACATTGTTGTCACACGATCGTACAAATTTCTTCACCGAAAAGCCATATTTGACAATGGGTACAGCGACTCGCATACCGAGCGACATTGTTCAACGCCGCTACGGTCCATTACAAACACTCCCAGAAGACCAGTGGCGTTCAAATTGCTTCGTGGGTGGTAGGCAGGTCTAAGTCCCAGTCTAGTCTTGATGTCGTATCTGAGTCTGGATGCCGTATCTGATCGGGTCGCCGATATCGTACAAAAATATTTAATGCGAGTCAAAGTCGGCAAACCCATGGCTTGCGGTAGAGCCGTAATGAGTTGTCGCTCACGAAACCGGATACTTATATCAAACAACCTCACTGTCTGCTTCCAGTGGTAACTTTCTTTGTCCAATGGCCAGACATCTCGTAGCACAAACGCATCCAGAGGAAAAGCTTTTGGCTGACATGCTGTCGGGAAATTCGGTTCGGCGGTTCATTCTCTTCACGGCAAGTCATCGTGCGGGAATTCGTGCAGTGTCTGTATATGTGTATGTGATGCAGACACGCATCCTGAGCAAACGTTTCGACTTTAGTACTGTGACGAGCGGAACATTCATGATTGTGAGAGCTGCGGCAATGCCTTTCCAGGTATCCCAATGTCGGCTCTTCTCATGGTGTTACGAATAGCGGAAAAGTATAAAACATATATGCGTGGCGATCGCTCGCTGGTCTCATGATAGCAATTAGCTATTTCTTCAGTTTCTTGGGACAGGCTATTGATCCGACTTATTTTCTAAGGAAGATATTATCAGAAATTCAAATTGGGGACTAACCGATGAGCTCGCTGTCGATTGACATGCTATGCAATCGCCAACTTTTCAACGGGTTCATGGCAATCTTAAATCCCGTAAACTTTGGATCGAGAAAGTCTGCCATAGTCTTCTACAATGGTGAAGCCCATGGCCGTAAAATTGACAACTCAGACGTTGTATGATATCCTGTTATGCCTGAGACTGCTTCATTTTTCCATAGCCATGCAATGACAGACGCATGGGCTCTGCGATGCAGCAAAACCGCGCCATGACTTGACGAGTGGCGGCACAATTCATCTTGACATGTCATCATTACCATAGCCTGTACAGTCGAGAGAGACACAGCCCTTCTACCGCGGCTGCCGGTGAGCACCGGCTCGCGCCTCCTCTGAACAGCCTCCGCCGCGGGCGACGGCGTGCGGGCGGCGACGGCGGCGGCAGCGGCAGCTTGGCACGGCGGTCGTGCGGCCCAGTCGCCGCTCGGTATGCATCCGCGGATCTGGCGCCGCCGGCAGCAGATCCCCCAGCAAGGTTGGCGGCCTCAAGGCCGGCCGGCCGGGCAGCGAAGGGGCGCTGACGGGACTTACATGGGGCGCCGTCCGCCCCTCCCCCTGCGCCAACACATCGCAGCCAGAGAACGGCGCCGTCGACCCGGCTGCTCCCTCCCCTCCCCCGCGCCGAAGCCTCTCTGCCGATGACCGAGCACGGCACTGCCGGCCGTTCTGCAGCCGTGCTTCCCACGCGGGCGCCCTCTCCGTGGCGTCAGATGCACGGGAACAGCCAGGGCGCGGCGCCCTCCGTGGCGTCAGACGCACGGGAACAGCCAGGGCGCGGCGCCCTCCGTGGCGTCAGATGCACGGGAACGGCAAGGGCGCGGCGGCCGAGGGGCTGGCGCAGCGTCGCTAGCGATGTTGTTGAGCGCTTCCTTGTCGGTGGTGGAGCGCTGCGGAGCGGCGATGGACGGTTCGTCGGTGGTGGACTACTGCGGAGCGGCGATGGACGGTTCGTTGGTGATGAACTACCGCGGAGCGGCGGTGGACGGGTGGTCGGTGGTGGACTACTTCGGAGCGGCGGTGGACGGTTCGTTGGTGATGAACTACCGCGGAGCGGCGGTGGACGGTTCGTCGGTGGTGGACTACTTCGGAGCGGTGGTGGACGGTTGGTCGGTGGTGGGACACTGCGGAGCGGCGGTGGACGGTTGGTCGGTGGTGGGGTACTGCGGAGCGGCGTTGGACGGTTGGTCGGTGGTGGATTACTTCGGAGCGGCGGTGGACGGTTGGTCGATGGTGGATTACTTCGGAGCGGCGGTGGACGGTTCGCCGGTAGTGGACTACTTCGAAGCGATGGTGGACGGTTCGTGCCACGTCATGACTCAGCTAGCGGGTGCATCTCCACCACGGGCGCCCCACGGATGTCCTTCGAAATGCATTACAGTTGCAAGTCCATAATGCAAACAGCCGGATGACTGTTGAAAGTGCATGCGTTCTACATCAAGTGCTGTTATCACAATCGGCGCCGAGTGGAAAAGTAATTGATGGTAGGCACTGGGTGCCGTTCGTTTGCGACAGCATCTCCCGTTTTGCGAAACACGTCGTTCCAGACTCCTGCGCATGCATTCTCTGGTTTTTACAGATCAACGACACATGCCACTTGCACAGCCTTGGATGCAAATCTCTCGGGCTGGCGAGCGTGGTTTGGGGCTCGGAGATGGCCCGTCGCCGCGACTTCTGGGCGTCTGGACACTGGACGGCGGTGCAGTCTGGGGAGCGAAGCGCCGGAGAAACCGTAGCCCCTGTAGGCTGTAACAGAGCTGTGTACGCATAACCAGACAAGCGTTCTCCGGCCACCGCGTCTTGAACAACCTTCTGACGGAGCACTAGGGCAAGGGGCCCTAGTGCTGAGACACTTCAGCGGCCGCCAGAATCAAGCCTCGGAACACCAGACGCCCGATCTCAGCGCTATGGCCACGGTCGGCCGGTGCGTTGCATGAGTGACGGACGCTCTTGCCAGCAGATCGGCATCTGTGAACTTCAGGGATCGGGCTGGCCCGGGCTAGCCGATCGCTGGCCGGCATCGCCGGCAGCGACCGGGATCTCGATAGGATCGCCGCGGCGCCCACCGTGCGAGCGCCGAGCTTATCTCGCGGGAACTCGGCGTGGCCCGCCAGACACCCGTCCGTCACGGCACGGAGGGGATGCAACAGCACCCATCAAGGACGCACGGCAGCACGGGTCCTTGCTCAACCATCGACCAGAGGGGGGGGGGGGGGGGGGGGTACGCGTAGGCAGCAGGGCTCGCCGCCGCTGGTCGTCGTGTGGTCGGGAGAGACATGACCTGCGCGAACCTCAGGCGGCAGTGTTAGCACGGGACCGCAGCCCACGCCGCAACCCTGCCGCACGGACGGGGTTCATGGGAGACGCGGCTTGTCTCAAGGGGACGCCTGACGGCGCCGCCTCTTAAGCCGCTAATGACGTCAGGGCCCTACCTTGGCTTAACTGCATGGTTTCGCCGTCTGGGCCGAATCATGCAGTTAGATCCTTGCCGTCCTGGCCAGCTACCCGCCATGTGTTCTGTATCTGGGCCAGAAGGGCCTAGATGCAGTTGATGCAGCCTAGGTGCAGCAATCCCTTGCATACGTCACTAACCAACGGCAGGGCTGGAGGCGTACATGAATCGTTCCTACCGACTGTCTCGCGCTCTCTACACCCGCTACCTCCCACCGTAGACCAAATACGTCTCTAAAAACAGGAAACATGAGATTCCATAACTTGCATCTATACAGCCGTGCCACTTAGATTACCATCGCTTTGGGTCCGAGTGATAGTGGCTATAATATTTGTATTTTTACCCATATTATATATATATATATATATATATCATATATCATATATAACATGGGATATCATATACAACATGTATCCTGGGCAATGCGCCAAATGGCAACATCAAGGTATGCATACCCCCCTGCCGAGAAGTGGAATGTCTGGCTGTCTGTGTGGAACGACCTGATCGACTAACAGATGTCATCCGCTCGGATAAAGATACGAAATCCGCCGAGTCCTGGGTAAGTCAGAATGAAGACCTTCATATCATATCAGAATAACTACCTCCAAGCCTTCATTCTTTAAGCAAACGTTCATCAGCTCAAAGAACGTTCACTGAAAAAAACGCATGCAAGCACATTGTATTTGCCGAAAAAGCCGGACCCCGAAACACTTGTCACCAGTCCAACCTATTCTGCGTGGGCGGATCACCTGCACCAGCATTCCGCGTCTATGGGGCTCAGCACAGCTTAGACGCTGAGTCCCGCCGCCAGGGAAGGGGAGGATACGCCGCCTCGGCCCCCACACGTGTGTGCGAGTTCTGTGCGGGTGACACCCGCTTCTCTTTCTGAGCCGTCTAGCGCGTTAAAGCAGCTGGGGACACCGAAAGCCAGAAGTGTAGACGGGGGCACCGTGCATTTGATCACATGTGCATTCCCTGTACTCGCGCCCCGTCTTTTTTGCACGGCGTTAATAGCTCGCTAATGTCCGGAAATGCACTGCTTGGATGCAAAACAGCTGCCGTGACGCCTTCGTTTAAAAACGGCGATCAGAATGGCCAAAATAAGTTTGGCATATTTCGATCCAGGCAGTGAAAGGAAAGCTTTGCGAACAAATAGTCAGCAACCAGCTTGTTGCATACTTGCCAAAACATTGCGTCGGATGTCCCGAGCAGCATGGCTTTTGCCCAGGTCAGTCCGCAGGGTCGGCGAGGTCAGCACGGTCAGCTTGCCAATCAGTCATATGGATCGCGGCTCGATCACAACGCTGCCGACGACCGACACGTCGAAAGCTTTTGACAGCGTTCAGCATTCCGGCTCCTGCAGAAGCTTGGGTGGTGCGGGTTAACAACCAATGGTTCCTTGGTCGGCGTGAGGGCCATTTGCAGCGTGTTTAAATGGTGAAACTTCACTTCCGGTGACATGCGGCGTAGCCAGGGAAGCATTTTGGGACCGATTTTGCCTATGCTCTTTTCTTATGACCTGTCTTGTTATATTCACTGTCGGCAACTCATTATGTGTGCTGACGACGTTCAGTTTATTGATGTAGAGCTGCAGCAAATATTGGCCACTTTCAGGGCAAGAGTGGGGATCACCCTTAGCATTACTTTAATCAAAATCGTCCCAAAATTAGACCTTGCAGAACTGATCTGCTTATAAAATCTTCACAAACTTAGAAGGAATTTTTAGGTTTACTTTGACCAGGCAAAAGTTAACCTTCACCTTCGGTGAAGGTTCTTGGAGCTGATGTTGATGCTATCTTAGATTGGTGGCGTCGGGTATCTGCCACTGTGAAAAAAAAATGTTGTTCCATTTTAGTAGGTTTTATCAAAATGAGCCATCAGCTACCACTTGAAACTAAAAAAAATGTGGTTGAAAGGCGCGTTCTTCCCACACAACATACTGCCTCACAGCACGGGGTGGATGCTATCAAACACAAAAACATGGGATCCAAAAATCGTTGAAATCTCACGCCAGAATTATCAGTAGAACCGAAAAAACAAAACAAATCATCTCCAGCCCCCAAAACGCTCGGGCGGCGAAAAATGAATGGCCTTTGAGCAGAGCACGACCTTCTAGCTCTCGACCACCTACTAAGCACACCAACGGCGCCAGAGAGCTTAATTCCCTTGTGTATTTGTCCTCTGAATTCCCTTGCGCTCTGATGTATCTGTCCACACAAACGGCGCCAGAGAGTTGAATTCCCTTGTGTGTGCTCTGGTGTATCTGTCCACACAAACGGCGCCAGAGAGTTGAATTCCCTTGTGTGTGCTCTGATGTATCTGTCCGACCTACGCGAGGCTCTGAAAGCCTTCTATTACGGGCTCCAAGTGTCCAAACTGAACTGCCTGCCGATCATTGGTGTGTCGCACCACTTGCACGTGGAATCGTTTAACGCCAAATGTAACGGTTTTAGCATTAGCAAGGCGTTTTCGAGCAGGTGCACCGGACTGTTAACCGGTCGATTGTGCCAACCCTAGAGCCTAGGTGCTTTTTAACTTAAAAATGGCGTGCTCGCACGTAAATTGTGTATGAACTGACTAATAGGTTTTGTGCTATGTTAAGTACATTTAATGACTCGAAAATTGGAAAACCACGCTTTGGATGTTTTCACCAATGCATACATACATACACCAGTAACGTAAAGATTGCGTCAGCTGATTTTGTGGTGAACCGTATCCACCATTTTGCAAGCCAACTGAACCGATATACAGACGCGGTTATTTCACACAAATTTCCGTCATTACGGCGTCACAATTTTAAGGTTACTTCGGTCCTTCGTGATAGTAGAGTGGTAGTGCTCTTGCCAGAACGTCATATTCAGAGTCCAACTTCCCACGGACTTGAATTTGAACCAGATGAATGCACACGCGCCGGTGGGAAGACCTTCAGCAGTCGGTTTTGTAATAGGAAATGCCGGGATATCAGCATGCCTCCAGGACAAGTCGTTCAGTTTGTTCATACCAGAAGAAGTTACTCATTGCTCCAGCTAAAAGCGGTTACTCATACTTTGCTCCTGCTAAAAGGGGTTACTCATACCTTGTCCCTATCAGAAAGAGTAACACTTTGCATACCTGTATGACTATTTTGCAAAACTTCACACTAAGCCCAGGCGAATGCCAAGATAGGGTGACTCTTTTTGACATTTTTGCTTCAGATGCACGATTCTCAGGTATCATTTAATGCACTGAGGTGGTCTTTGCCGCTGTTGATCTCAAAAGCGACTAGGCTGTGCCCGTGCCATGACGATTATGTCTTGTTTAATTCAACGCACTTTTTTGCACATTTCAGGCTGGTGCTCCAACACGAATCAGAACACAGCCTTTCTATACGTAAAGGGGCATTATTTCTCTACCACCTTGCCGGGGCTTTGTACTTCCACTTTGTTTTTTTCCATGGAAGCTAGTTTTGGCCGACAAGCTCGGGCTTGGTCACGTGTTTTGCATATTTTTCTTTTGCACGCGGTGCTGTTTTGACTACAGCATTGTAGCGTGCCGGCACCAGGCCGTCCGTGTGATCATTGCAACGGTGGAGAGATGAGATTGAAGATGCTGCAAGCGGAGCAAAAGCATATTTGGTAAAGTGAGTGAAACAAACCCAGGTCTAGTTTCGACGTGAAATATCTCTGAATGTAAGCACCACTTGTGGGCAGTAGACTTAACCAGGCTCTGAAAGGGCACTCTGCAGTTATTCACTGCCTATCCGAGGTGAAGCACTCATGCCGTATCATGCCATCATCTGCTGTTCAAGCTACATCTGCTGCGACTGTTTATATTGCTTAAATGACGGCACACAGGTAAGACCCCTGGCATTTTTAGCGTCTCAAATGCATATATACAGCAGATATGCAGAATTTTATCCCCAAACGGGTTAGGAACGGGAAATGTGTGGTTTCCGATGAACTTGGCGATAAAGCTGTCTGTTTGCTGTCCGATCTAGGCGATATTGGCCGTTTGAAGCCTGGTGACTCTGTGCCGGTCCGGTCTCGCCTCCCAGCGGCCGCGGCTTGGACGAGCCGGCCGGCGTCGGCCGAGCAGAGGCGGCGACAAATGTCAGCGTGTTCCTCCACGGCGGGGTCTTACAGTGATCTTGTAAAGCGCCTTACCAAAGACAAGAATAATGGGCACAAGTAATGCACAGCTTTACGAACCTCTCAGGCCATGACAAGTAGTTAAATGCAAAAGCATGAGCATGCATGGAACAATGCAGCCTCTCTGGCTGATGCAACGTCTCCAGCGACCGCAGCTTGCATTGCGGCACACACGTGCATGGCAAGGTCTGCTCGTGTCGGAGAGTCGTTTACCTCTCGGTGTGACTGACTTCAAATGCGGGGCGGTAGTACGTTCACTGCAATCACGTTCAGACAGAAACGAACATGGCTTAAATGCCTTCAAATGGCCGTTCCATCCCGCAACTTAAGAGCCGGTTTTACGCCACCTTGATCAGTTACAACGCCAGCAAGTCATCTTCTCGCATCCACACCCTGAATGAGATTCGCTGCCGACACGTGCACCGCGCCCCCTACTCCGCACCCCCTGCCCACAGGCATTGTTCCTTCGAGCCCCCACTTGTGGAATGTGTGCGCTTCTTCTGATCTTTCCTCACTCTGGCAAGCACATCAGGTTTTGATTTTAAAGGTCCTAGACTTACGCATAAATCTACACGGAAACAGCTAAGCTGTAGAACCGTGGGTTGTGGTGTAGCACGATAGCGAAACAAGAAACGTGTTATTTCTGTGTGAACGGTACCTGCAGTCTGCTTCCGTAGACGTACTTTAAGCGATTGAACACTGCTCTCCGCCAAACCCAGGGCAGTTTCAGACGTGCAATCCTTTCCATCGACGGAATGTCTGAAAAGTTTCGTGTGCCGAGAGGAGCATATCCTGGTGGCAATGCTGGGGGACAGCGCAGGCTCACTGAGAGCGCAGGTGCCGAACCAGATCCAGAGCCGTATGAGACTAGACGCCAGATGCAGCGGCCGCGTGAGACTCGACGTCAGATCCAGAGGCCGCGTGAGACTCGACGCCAAATCCAGGGGTCGCGTGAGACTCGGCGCCAGATCCAGAGGCCGCGTGAGACTCGGCGTCAGATCCAGGGGCCGCGTAAGATTCGGCGTCAGATCCAGGGGCCGCTTAGGACTCGACGCCAGATCCAGGGGCCGCGTGAGACTCGGCGTCAGATCCAGGGGCCGCGTAAGATTCGGCGTCAGATCCAGGGGCCGCTTGGGACTCGACGCCAGATCCAGGGGCCGCGTGAGACTCGACGCCAGATCCAAGGGCCGCGTAAGATTCGGCGTCAGATCCAGGGGCCGCTTAGGACTCGACGCCAGATCCAGGGGCCGCGTGAGACTCGGCGCCAGCAGACTGGAGTTAGGGTGCGCTTCTTCCGACCGCTGGCGGTGAACTTCCACGTAACCAGCTGCCGGAAGCCCCACCGGCCTGCCAAGAAACCAGCTGCCCGGAGCCTCACCGGCCTGCCAAGTAATCAGGCGCCGGGAGCCTCACCCCTGCCAATGAGCGGAGCTGGAGCCCCGTACGTCCGGGGCATGACGCACCGGGACGAACCACCGGGAAGCGTACGGGGAGTCGGCGCCGCTCACGGAGTTTCCACGCCACAGACAGCCGGCTGAGAGGCCGCAGTCCCGGCGGCGTAGGTGTGTGGAGTGTGGACAGCGCCGTCAGGCTGGTCCCGCCATGACCCGAACGAAATATCGCACTCAGTGAATCCAAGCGGAAGGCATCGGAAAGCAGCCCTGACCAGATGGTGTGTTTGCTTTCGAGCATCTTTGGGGCAGGATGGGGTGGGGATGGGTAAAATTGGGTGATTTGGAGGGGGGGGGGGGGGCAGGTAAAAAGCGCCGTTAGTCTCCGCAGACACGGACATCTTCACGATTCATTGAACGCCGGGTTCTTTGTCAAGTCTTCGTCCGAAGACTGACAAAGAAGACTAGACCGACCGTCACTGCCTGAAGACTAGACCGTAACTCTGACGAAGGAGACCTGGTACAATACATGCTCGACACAACTCATTTTTGCGCTCACTATAGCCTTGTTCTCCTTGTGTGCCTCATGAACGCATTTGTTAGAGAATGTTTCAGTTGACCAGATCACAGAGATTCATTTAGAACTCGTCACAAAAGGTCTGTCAATTTTCTGGGTTGAGCTGAGTGAGCGCCTCGAAAATCGAGAAATCCGGATGCCGAGAGTCCCACAGAAAAGCGTTAGCACATGCTTCAAGCCGGGGAGAGTGAGATGGAGAAAACTGGCTTCATTTCAATCTACGCATGTTCAAGGAACTGGGGTATCCTATTTGCTGTGTTTGTACCTTCAAGTAAGAACCAAAGGCACCGTATGAAAACCGATGGAATCGCTGCAAATTATGAAAGTTACCCTCCTGAATTACAGGTGAAGACAGAAAGCGGAATGTAGAGTCAAAATTAACGCGCACGGATTTAAAAACGTGTCGTGCACTAAGGCTTAGTACGTTTGTGTCACCTCAGTTTTAATTGCAGCTTTTGTCAACCGCAAACGGTAATGTCTGAGGATATCATATCTGTAGTGGAAAAGCAAAATTGATGAGGCGTCTCTGAACTAATACGAGCATGTTTGTTGTGGATGAGCATGGACAATGTTTCACATTTAGCTCTGTATCGCGCATAAAATTTCGGCCCACGGTCACCTAGGGTTACATTTACACAGTTCTTACATTTGATCTTGTCTGGCCTATAAAACATCTGCCCAGGATCACCCCGACAGGGTCACCTTCACCCAGGGTTACATTAATCTACAAGTTCTCATATTTGGCCCTGCTTGCCTATGAAACATCGCCCCAGGGCCACCAAAGGTTACAGGAACACATAAGTAAGGGTGTAGGAACTTCCACAAACCCTACGCAGTTTTTGCTGTCAAGTTTGGTGGTTTCTGAAAAATGAGTGGCATGATAGATTTTAGCATAAATATTATAGTTGTGTGGAGAATTGATTCTGCCCCCCGCAGACTATGAAGCCATTTTTTTAAATTTTGCCATTGTGTGTGCTGAGCGACACAAGCAAGGCCACGAGCGCACGCGAATGTTAAGAAAGAATACTTACCCCCATTGTTTCACAGGCCTAAGCTGTTAGGTGATTTTAGTAAGAGCATTACCCGCGGCTGGAGCAGTCGTCCGCATGTTTGTTTTATTTCTGCAGCTGTCGTTCAACGCGCTAACAACACGGGGGTGACTTGTTCCACTTCCACAAATCACTCATCCCTGACAGGAACGTGATTCCAAGCCCCAGGACAGTGGTGTCAAAGAAGTGATTTTGTGATAAGCAGGCTCAGCCAAGCTTGTGCCGGCTTTGCGTGAAAAAGGTGCATTTATCTGCACGATACATCTTGTAGTCCTACAGGGATTGATCAACCGCATCAAGCGACGGATTCATAACGAAAGGAAGGGAATGAAGAGCGTTTGGTTAACAGATTGGCCGCAAAACTGGCAGTGAAAGCTCAGTGCAAGCAGCCACAGCGTCCAGCAGGCAGCGTACGATAGCGCCTTGGGTAAAAGCAAGCTCGGACATGGTATAAGCATGGGACCTAATTTTTGCTTACATGAGGAAAGGAGACATAAAATTCAGACTTGATGATGACCAGTGTTTAATCAGTATGCTGTTTGAAACTGTCACTCCATACCTCAGAGAAAAGTTTGCAATGTAGGTTTTTCATGCCGTAAAACGGTCAAGCAGTCCTATAATGGACAGCAGGTTATGCGACAACCATGGGTCGGGAGGCGGTCAGGGGATCCCAGGGGACGGTCAGAGGATCCCTGAAGACGTTCAGGAGATCCCTGGGGACGGTCAGAGGATCCCTGGAGACGATAGGGGATCCCTGGAGACGGTCAGAGGATCCCTGGCGACGGTCAGAGGATCCCTGGAGACGGTCAGAGGATTCCTGGGGACGGTCATAGGATCCCTGGAGACGGTCAGAGGATCCCTGGAGATGTTAAGTTCCCGAGACTGATGGAGGCCTTTAACACCATGGAACATCGTCCTGATGAGGGGAGGGGAATTGATTGTCCCCCCCCCGCCCCCCCCCCCCGCCCCCCCCCCCCCCCCCCGGTGCTCTGTCTTTATCTTCCTGACACGTGATATGATCGCGCCCACGTTTTAAGTAGATTCCGGGAAACTCATTGAGCGTGTTTTGACGCAAAAACGTGTCGCTAGCAACTCTGAATTCTGAGAAACGACGTTTTTTCAGGGACATTGCGCGGAAATGTACTTTCGGTTGCGGGTAGCGGGCGGCAACCCAAGAATCCACCGATCACGGGCAACGAAACCGCAATGATACATTTCTGGGCGGCTCTAGCATTCTAAGCTGGGAAATGGCAAGGGACTGTCGCACCGGCCCCGCCCCTTACCCGTTCGCGTTATGAAAAATGCGAATTCGTGCGAGGTTAAGGTCAAGAGATGCCTTAACGCGAGGCGACCTTCCAATGTCCCATGCCAACAAGCCGGTCCCATTTATTTCAATCTCTACGCGGGGAATCCAGCTTACATATCTAGATCTATCATATATCCCCCTATACTAATACTGACTTCTGTGCGGGGGGATATGATCTCTTAAGTCAACTGCGCCAGTTTTCTGCTACATCTGTCTTGCAATTAAAGTGCCTGACGTCACCCGTGCGCATGCAAATTTGCTGTCACAGTTTTCAAAACATTTCATAAACCCTGCCTGTAGGATTATATCCTTTCTTAAAGTGTTCCATCATAGCCTATGCGGACAAGAATCCCGAATCCTTTCCTAGTTGCTCCTAAATCCGCCTCGGGCAGTTAACGTGCATTGATTGTCTAAATGTCTTCGGGTACGCTGTAAATGGCTGTGTCGCACGTTATTCAGGCATTGGCAGGGTAAGTCCACGAACCGCGGTCGGTACATTCGCATTTAGCCCGTGATTTGTCCCAACATCCCAGAACCGGAACGGGAAGCGCCTCCTGCAAACGGCAGTTCAGATGAAGAAAGCAAAGTCAAATTTTGATAAGTTGTGTAAGGCAAATATTTGTTGCGGAGGACTCCGTGTTTCGCACGGCTGGAATGCAGCTACAAAAGGATCGGATCGGTCCATGTTTCCCGTATGACGATGCATTTAAGATCAACGGTTAACACACTTCCAAGGGAGTTGCGATGGTGTCAAGAAACTTCGAGGCGGTCAAGGACCGGCGATCAAGTCGGGGTCGTTGGTCGACCAAGACTTCGGGTTCTAAGAGGGTAAGCACGTTCAGGGGTGATCGCTGGACCGTAAACATTTTCTTTATGTCCTCAAAACGCTCAGCGTCGGGGCCGTCGATGACTGTAACTCCGGACAAAATTTCAGTACATTAAAAGGCAATGACGCTGCATCTGTGGACCATATTTATGTAAATATGAGCCGCAGCGTAAAAAGGGTCCTAACGACGCGGCGAAGATGAACCGTCGTCTGCATTTGAGCTAGTTTCAGCCCCTTTTCAACACCCCTAGTTTTGAAGTTAACCATAACGCGAATGTCCTTCCATGTATGAACGAAAATACAATGACGTCTGATACACCATTCTCCTATAACAAGCTGCTCTCATCTCACGCAAATAGCGCAACGTTCTCGACGCTCCTCTCTGACTTCGTTGTAATTGTGCTTCCCGATAGAGGGGAATAACCCAGGGTTTATCATCTGTACCCCGATAGAGGGGTGTGGCTCGAGAGCTGTGTGTCAATGCCCCCCCCCCCCCCACACACACACGTCGAAGAAAGATGACTCCTGATGTGCCGGCTATGTGCCCATCCTGCGAACACTGTCTGAGCTATGCTCTTGGACAGAAAGATGGCTGCGAGTGTCCGCTTTATGGCCATCCCGTTGGCGCAGTGCATGAGGCTTGCCTCTGGAGAGGAGCACGGCTGCCAGTGTGCTGGCCGTATGCACGTGCCGCCAGTGGGTGCCGTTTGTCCCGGCAGAGGGGTAAATCCCAGCTCAGGGTCGCGCCTCTGGCCGGCGCCGCCGGACCGGTGGCCGCCCGGACCGTCGGTCTGCCCATCCCTGCACCCGCCGCCCAGGATTAGCCGCGGAGCCGAGCTGCAGCCGGCGGCGCGCCACTGGCGGCCGGCACTGCAGCTGCCATGGGGTGGTCGGGTACCGGGACGGGCAGACCGCCAGCCGGGGACCTCGCCGCGGCGGGGACCGGCGCCGCCAGGCCACAGCGACAGACGGCCGAAGACTGGTCGGGCCTGCCCTCTCTGACCTCTGGGCGACTTTTGTGGTGCTTCTTATGAACTTCGACCCGATCTTCAACCACATAGTATGCGTTTAAGTGACCTATGACGACAAAGGGGACTCTTCAAGAAACAAAACGTAAAATGTCTCAGGAATGTCTTTTTTATTAACAGTGCTATGCTACGACAGCACTTGCATCACTTCTATTCTATCCATAAAGAGCACGTTCAGGCCATTCGGCAATTTCACCGAGAGCTTTTAACATGCAGTGCAGTGCTGTGCCATATAGCGCCACCTCTTCTCTAGCCACATGTTCTCGGTTATTTGCCAGTCGCCGGCGAAGATGAGTCACAAAAACTGGAGCTTTTGCGACGTGAGCTAGCATGTTTGCTACGCACTGGCAAGATCATACGGCATTCTTTCAAATAAGCTTGAAAGGAATAGCACATCAAATAATTTAAAGGGAATGTTCCACATTTGAAGAAATTGCGTTAGGCACCAGACATCATGAGAAAAGCTTACTTGTAACTATTGGTAAGCGTTCAAGGTTCAAAAACGGTGCTAAGCAACAAAATTTCAGGGTTTGTAAAAATGGGCCCCATTACGTCGTTGTTTGATGACGTCATGGCATGGTTTTGTGACGACAGCAATACCTGGCAGCATCTGGCAACCGGACCTAAGGAATGCCTCCAAATACACGAAAGTTGACGCCAACCGGCCATTCTCGTCGCGAGGTCTGCGTCGGGTGGCGGGTTAGTGGGCGGGGTATTTGTGGATTTGTCATGAGGCAGGCCGTGAGGAAAGCTCTGGTGGACTGTCTGGCATACGCAACGTAGCGATCACCAGCTTTTATGGCAGATTATTAATATTAAAGCACGATATGTTATGCTGCTGCTGTTGCTGGTATGCTGTTGATGATTTTGTCAATACTTTATTGTCGACCCATCGTTGCGTGCGGTGCCGTAGTCCTGACATTGATGTCATGCAGTGTGCACAGTAGTTACTGTCTTTATTGTTTTTAACTGGAAATGTGGTGTCACGCCAAAATTGGTAAATCCGTGACGTTGCTATGAATTGATTGCCAAAACATTGCTATTGCTATGGTAAACATGGTAATGTTGGGCTACCAGTATTGTTCCTTTTTTGCTGACGATTATTTATGCAATTAATAGTTCACCCTAATGCAGCCAGTGTGGTGCAATGACATTCTTGCTGTGAATAGTCCTTTAGCATTGTTTAATCAGTTGTTACTAGTCACTTCCTAAATTATATGCTGCTGTCTCATAGGCTTGACACAGAGTAGTCAAACCAACGTGGTGCATTGCGTAATGACACGGGTTAACAGCTTTATTGTGGTACTACCTCAGTGCTGTACTGCGGCATAACATAATGAACAACCATATTTTTTTTTGCTGCAATCCATGCTGCTTTTACATTAAATTCCATGATGAAAAGATGGGTCAAGCATGCACCCTTGTATTGACTTTTCATCTGACATATGACTGACCACAAACACATGATACAATATACAAACCACTTTCAGTAAAGCAGACAACCAATAAGTGGCATCACTTGCTCAGCCCCCTTTGGTAATCCACAAAACCTAGGCGAGAAAGATGCAAACACATCTTCCATTTCCACAGTCATGTAACATGCTGCAGTTATCAGGCTGCTTTACCCAAAAAATGACGGGAAAATTTTACATGTGATGCAATGACACTGCAAACATGCTGATCTTGCACAAGGCTGGAGACATGACAAGTGCATTTAGTTATGGTTAGATAGGCAAAATGCAACGAAGCGATGAAGCTGCACACAAGGCACATGATAAACATATTATAAATTGCTATCCAAGACACCAACAGCAGTGCTTTTCCACCTTTCTCAGCACCCGGCATCTCGCGCAAGTTGCAATGACTGTGACATTAATGACTCATGGGCAATGCTCACTCGCATACAAAATTTGTGAAGACAGCCCAGTGTGCATCTGTAATAATACAGGTCTATATTTTCATAATTTTTTAGGGAAGACAATTTTGCAAAGCCATATAATTTGAGCTTATACCGAGCAGGTGCATTAATGAGCTGCACGCACGAGCCCCTACCGCCAAAATGAATTGCTGATGTGACACACAATGGATTACTTGCATTCTGTAATGCCTCAAAAGTTTCAAAATGTTGGCAAGATCATAATGAAGTACCAGCTTGCCCTTACACACTCCTACAACATCAGTGCTAGTGCTACTCTTAGTTTGCCAGCGTTCCTTTGTGATGTTCAAACACAAACATAAAGGTAGAGGCAGGTGTCAATACATCGCATTTTATTGGGAATCAGTAGACTTAAAAAACACCAAAACAATGTTCTCTCTCAGAGGTACAAACCTCGCACGCACACTCCCCATCACATCAAGATCAGTTCAAGCCACTGGCACACACCATCAGTGATCAGACACATTGCAAGCCCCCGATTCACACTCTTTTGTAAAATAAGTGTGATCTCACACTCGCACAGCTCGCGGAGCTATCAATTTGCAGGTTGTCTCACAGTTTCCTCACATATTTTCAGTTATAGCACCGTATTTCACCGTGGCCTCCCTTCAGAACAAAGCCCCGACGGGGATTCATGGTAATGCGGCTCGAGAGGTTTCTTCAAGAAGAAGAAAAAAGCGCCAGCAGGGGAAAAAAGACAGATTTGCCGTCTCCTTTTCTTTTTTATAACCTTCGGGAGGGTGCCCGTTTTTTGGGTGTCGTGCTTTTTTTGCAGACGGTGGCGTTTTTAATTACATTGACCTGTGGCCTAGAAATAAGGAAAAATGGCCCGTTCACGACGATTGCCGCACAACCCGAAAGTACTCACACTTCTGTTCGCGACACGCATTCAGCAGCGTAGTCTTGCTAACAGCCAGTCATCTTCCACGCTTTGTATAATACGTGCTGCATCATCGCTTTTGCGGATGTACTAGCGGCCATGCTGTTTTGACCATGAGCAGAAAACAGCCTGTAGGATGACCGCGATCGCATGACGCTTCTATGACGTCATTAATGCCGAGGCAACTCTGAAATAGGTTCCAAATATACCTTTTCGCACTTTTTGCTGGCGTGTAACTCAGAAACCAGATCGTTTTGGATCTTAAAAGGGACGTGGCCGTGAACCGCATCACAAAGTCCCCAAGATGGATATTTCAGCTCAAAACCCCATAAAAATGCGAAACATTCCGTTTAATATCATGAGAGGTGTCCACAGATGAACTGTTCCCGGACTTCTGTAATAACTACTTATGAACATCACGCGACCCACACTGCAATATCATATGACTTGCCGTAAGGTCCAATGGCACAGCCATCAGCAAAGTCAGCAATCGTCCTTCCAACTATCCTTCGGCGGCGTCTTGAAGAAGATGCTGTAGACGTGCGTCCCGGCGCTGCAGAACCATGGGGAGGCGGACCTTCTGCAGGTGGGTGACAGCGCCGTCCGCCATCCTGTCCGTGACGCGCCTCGCCTCTAGTACAATCGCGGCCTTCAGCTCCTTTGTTGCGCGAGACTCGTTGACGGCTTCCGCTCCCTGAGAGGGCACACATGAATAAAACGAGTGGGTCGCGGTCTGGGGAGTTGGGGCTCATGGGACACCCTGTCTCGTGGCCGATGTGGCAGCTCTGAAAAATTGACTTGCAGCCAGTCACGTGACCCCTGGGTGGTGTGCGGCGTTGCACCGTCTTGCTGCAGTCACTCCTGGTCACGATTGAGGCCATGTCTTCGGTGACCAGGGGGCTCAAGAATGACGACATCGTTGTCATGCTGCCAGCGGACGATGAGCAAAGCAACCAGAAGCTCAAAGACGACGTGAGCAATGGAGCATATGCAGAGCTGAAGAAATATGCCGCGGTCTTCACAAAATGGCGACTCGCCCAAATCCTGAACAAAGACAAATAATGTCTGCCAGCGCACCATACAGACAGCCAAACGAACACCACGGTGAACTTCCACACACACACACGCACGCACGCACGCGCGGCTTGTCAGGGGTCCACAAGATCGCTAGATATTAATGATGTTTTGCCAGCCGCTGGGGTTAAGCATGCCAGCCAATGGGCACTTTCCTGGTCGAGATGACCAATCCTCATTAATATCGTCATTCCCCTGAGCAAAAACACTTCTGATACGTGAAAATTTCAGCAGCTTCGTGTCACTGATCTGGACTCTCATCTTCCTAAGCCACGCCACGGGAATGATCCGGTTTCACGTCGTGCACGAGCGGTGCCGCGAGCATCTTGTATAGATGAAGAGGTAGGGGGCAGTTATTTTCAGACTTTGTCATGGTATCGGGGCGCCCCGTAAACTGAGAGGCTGGCACAGAAACCCTGCTTATAGCGTTTCTGAAAATGCATAAAAACAACAATTGCGGCTGGATGTTTTCCCTTGCTTCCCAAACCGCCTGCCCACGTAACCAGTACTGTGTTTTCCTTGGCTGATCGTATCTGACTGTATTTGACTTAAACAATGCTGTAGTCGGTGTTCAGCTGATATATTTGTCGAAGGAAAAAACAGAGGTGAGAAAAAGAGTATATATATATATATATATGCACATACATGTGCATGTATATTTATGCACCCAAACTAAAATACAGTCTAGTATGTCTTTTCCAATCCTCAAACTAGCGGTAAACCAACATTCAGTGTGACCAGGAATGGCAGATTCGGGAGGTTCGAACAATAAGACGACATCAAAGAGGATGTTTTCCGCACGTAGGATAATAATATATCACCTGCAATATATTGACATTGTCGTTGCATGTAAGGTGCCCACAAACTACAAACTGTTGCCGAAGGCTCTGTGGTGCATAATGATGAAGTTGAAGATGTTCTGTTCCCATGACGACGGCCAAGGATGGATTAGCCAGTATCGAGGATCTATAACGGTCCTCTGCAAACTGTCTTGCATGCACAAAGGAGGCTGAGATAACCATGCCGAGATTAAGCCGTGTTAGTGGGATGCCACCCAACGCTCTGTGTCTCCTGAGCCCGTCACGAATGCCGGAGCCTGTGTAGAGATCTTGAAGGACGGCGTCGATGAACGCATAGCTTGGCGTTCTTTGTGACCCCTGTCCTAATCATGGTGAGAAATTCGTGATTGTTGGCTGCTCACTTGAATTGAGCTGCCCTCTGCGTCATGGTTTACCATTTTAGGCATCTCCGCTCATGCGCGACAGCTTACGTGCAGCTGGGATAAGAAAAAACTCGGGCTTTTCTCGAAAAAAATCGGAAAAGCTCGGTTTTTCATACCGCTGATTCACCGTTAATGAGGGGCGGTGAAGGTGGCGCAGTGCCCTTCGTCGTTTCCAATATAAGAATGATAAAGCCTAATGGAAGCGCCACTGGAGCGATTTGTCACAGAGAGATCCCGCAATTGATATTCACTTTTATGTTGCTAAGTCAGTAATTGACCGCACCATGCCTAGTCAAAGTTTTACAAAACCATGCTCGGTGGCGACGCAAAATTTGAAAGACGTTTTCATGGTTGAATATTAAGTGCAGTGGCATGCACTTGTATGCGTTTTGAGCATACATTCACGGTAAATATCTGTGTAAATGCAAAAGTGTCGGCCGCCGTGCGGAGCCCGCAGGATCGTCGGTTGTCGCCTGTCCGCTGCGCCGCGATCGCCGCGCAGTGCTCCGAAAAATATATTGTTTCGTGGAAGACACACGGTTAGGGGCTTGTTATGTGTGTCAAAACACTCGCATTGGATGCCCCAGACGCAAACCAAACATTTGAGTGCAACTGCACGCATGAAACATCGCTCTGAGCACGGGGTCGTAGCTCTCCCACCGCTTGCCGGGACGAGGGCTAACTGATTATCAATCTTTGCAAAACTTTTTGTGATCTGTTATTGATACGAGGAGCCAAATCGTTTTGTCTGCGCTGGGTTTGTTAACGCGAATTGAAGCCGGAGCCACGAGGTCCACTTCCATGATCAACCGCACCTTCACTGCTGTTCACTGTCGATGATTATTTCTTCATCCAGTGCTGGGTGATGGTTTCAGTCTGCCCACTCTAAGTTGTCCACCCTGTTCCGCCTGCTAGCTGCCTTTCTGTGCTGCTGTGCTGCGACCGGCAGTGAACGTGCATTATGAGACAACTAAACAAGTTCTTGCGGGGCTGAATGTACGGTCCTTGCATGATAGCCACCCCGTTTAGACTTCAATTGGTTTTCGGAGTCGTTGACAACCTGAAACGACGCATGATTGAGCGTAATGAGGACGAAGCTAGGAGCAAACGCTGTGATTTATGACGTGCTGATTTGTTGCAGGTTTGGAAATTTAGGGCTTCTGATTTCAAAGCCACCGTTTGATCAGTGGCAATTGTAGGCGATATCGAAAGGACCAAACCGTCTAATTTGTACACATAACATATCCATGACGCTGCCTCTGAGGGGGCATGCCTGGCGTTAAACATCTTCAACATAATGACTGAAAGGAGTGTGCTGCAATATTGTCCTTTTGAATAGGATTGATTTTTGCTGCTTCTCATGGACATTTATTTCACCGACACATTGCCGGAAGAGTGTCGATTGTACTGGACGCAGCAGTCTTGTTGGCCGTACGCAGTGCTTTGGTTGAGCTCAGCTACAGACAAGACCCACCTGATTTGTTATGCACTTGCTGAGTATTGTTTGCTTAAGAGGCCGGATTAATAGCGAAGACTTGGCAGTGCATTTCAAAAGTGGCATTGGGAACCTGCGTCACACCTGAACATCTTCTTGTATGGGCGCAAAAGGCCTCCGTGGTCGTTGCACCGTTTCACACAAATAAACAAACAAACAGATAGCGTCTTTTGGAGCCATGGAAGAGACATTTAAACTGTCAGTTCAATTGATCCTAATCTTACCAGTTGCCATTGATCTTAATCCCAACAAATATTTATCTGCTTGTTATGCATACAGCGATGACGCTGGTGACCGCCGCTCGAGATTTGTAGCCACCGAAGGCCAGTGGCGCACTTTCTATATTGTGGTGCAATGCATATGATGCAAGGTTTGTCACTTGGACAATCCGGCTTTGCATTACGAGCAACAGAAAAGGTTACACGACTTCGTTTCTCACACTCTTCAATGCCACCCGTCCCACTCTTCATAAACCCACTGCCGACCCTGTGGATATTCAACTGATTCACAGATTCACTCGTCTGCGTGGGAAGTAACATCCCCCAGCCAGTTTATTCCATGTTACAATGATACAGATGGGAAGGCGAGATAATTTGCTGAGTGCGTAACGATGTTGCAAACATGTCATCGATGATGTCTGTGCAGAAATAAACTCTGATATTTACGGCTCATGGTCGTCTAGCGGTTCCTGCATCGACGCGCTGAATGGTGAGATATCCGCAGCTGGTGACAGCCGTGAGGCTCCTAATGATGAGCATTCTCGAAGGAGCGCGGCTAAGCCCTCTTGCTAGGATTACTGGTGGAAATACACGGAGCCCTGTGATTACCATATCCAACTCGCTGACGAGTCTGGTATACCTCTTCATGTTATCTCCAGACAAATCCCTGGGAATTATGTAGCAGCAAATTATGCTAAGCAGAATCCCATTATGACGTTCACACTTGAACCAAACAGGCAGGGATCATCACAAGACACCTGTTTGCAGCTTATATGACAACCTTCGCGACAACTCACAGCCTTGCCACGATAACACCACCTGCCCCATTCTAAATGGGCTGCTCCACATCAAAACTTTGCGTGCGAAATAAGGAGGACCTGCAGTAATTCTCCGGAAAGTTTTATTACAAAACCCTTGTTCCGAAGTAGCGTGAAGCGCAGTCCAAGTCATCCAACTTTCGTTCAGGAACAGCACTCCACACACATTGCGCATTCCAGCAGCGTATGGGACGTTAGATAAACTGCCCTCGCAGCTGTACGTAACAATAGAAAGTCACTGGGAAGACCGACCGGTCCGGACGTGGGTATCTGCTCTTCGAGCTGCGCAGGCTTCGCGACAACATCGCGGTTACGTCCTGGAACAGCTGCTTCTGTGCCGTTAAACGCAATGTTCCACAAATGAAGATATTGCAACAAGCAACAGATATCGTGAAATAATCTCGCTATATCTATTCGTATACTTTTCAGTCAAAAACACTTTTTTATTTATATTTTTGTTTCTCCCGCCGATCACGCGATGATAATGGTGATGATGATGATGTGACCAGCAAATATGCACGAGGCGCCTTTCTTGCTGCTCGTGTGCTTGGTGACGGCCTTTTTTGTCTTTCTTCAAGGCAACACAATATCCCTATTTAACACCCAGGCTTCTCAATTCGTCATTGCTTGGTTGCGTCGTCGTACCCTGCACGACATTGATTGAGGGCCAGTTGATGTCCGTTATATACAGAAATCGTACGAACGCCTGGTGTGAACGGCTCAACAATTTTATTTTTCTTGGCTTCGATGGCCGTATAGCTGATGGAGATACAGTATTTAAAAGACGTTATTACGGCGTCATGGGTGCCTGATCACGTTGAAAAACTCTCCCCGAAAAGTCTGCACATTTTCGCGGTCGTGTAGTTAGAACGGAACATATTAAAATACATTTGTATTAAAGACAAATGTGCAACATTCCATTCGATGTGTCCTCCATCAGGGGAGGAGAGTTGCTGCGGATATTTTACCTAGGACAAAATTGTGAGTGCATCACGTTCAAACGACTGCTTCTGATTTTTAGGTTCGTTTTTTTTATTTCATTGCCATCAGATTGCATTGTGCTGGACCGGAACCAGCTACAACACGCACGTCACTGTTTTAACATTAGAATCTAGCCTGAAAGTTCGAGGAAACCGGCGTGATCAGAACGTGGTGAAACAATACTTGTGTTTAGATAAGCCAGTAGTAATAGCCTTTTTCCTCGCAGAAAACCAGGAGCATGGAGATATAGATGCTTTGCTATTTCAGCAGCATGCCTTTATAGAAACGAATAGCAAAAGTAAAAAGGTGTGTGAGCACATCTTCTGCTATTCACTTCGGTAACGGCATATTACCGAGCTATCAACGCATCGATATCTCCATTCGCGTGGTTTTTCTACGAGGAACAACACTTCTGCTAATATCTTATCTATGTGCATAATGTTCCTTGCAAATGCACTTGACAACTTACACAACAAGTTGTGCTTCATGACGCCCTGATGAAGGGCAACTTATGAATGCTGCCATGGATTTGCAAAAGGGCTTTTTAAAGTCAGCTTTAGCCGCCTGTTGCGGTCTGTACATACCACCGGTTACTTTGTGTGGAGACACAACCTCAGGCTATTGTATTCAACGGTGCAAGCGCAAAAAAGAGCGGCACAACAGCCTATGCCGAAACAACAAAGCTTCACCGAAAAAGTGTCATGGATTTCAAAGGCAGGAATTACTACTTCGACCTGTGACGTTGTTTCCTGAGTTACCTGTGACGTCACTGTCGAAGCCTGTCACAGTTTGGCTTAGATGCGAAGTAAGTACGGCAAGTCGTGATGTTTCCAAAGCAACGCGTAGCAACGACCAGCGCATGTCGACGTCTGATATGCCGAAAAATGTATTTCATATAAGCTAGAAAGGCATCGAGTTTCTTCTTTTCGGCGATATGAGCTCAGAGTATGTGTAGGGATGTTTTTTCCAGCTACACCAGCTTTTGGGGAACAGAATAATCTACCTGCTTTGCAGCTTGGCGAAATTCTTCGCCAGATAGAACGTTTCTTCGCACTACTTGGCGGAGAACATCGCCAAGCTGCAGAGCGGCTAGAGAATTTTGGTGTGTCATAGTTGGAACAGCTGAAGAAACAGCGGCCTTGCGCAAACATCAATATAAGCTTACAAACATCAATATAAGCAAACATCAATATAAGGCAGCTTACAAGCCTTAACAATAATTTAAGAGTTCAGAGTTCTTATGCCGACAGCTGTCGACATCCATTATACCAGGGGGTACTGGCCAGTCGACATGATTAAGCAAGCAATGATTATGTTGTTAGTTCCCTTAGCATAAAGCTGCGCTTATGATCGTGGGTGAACAAGGCCAAAGAAAGTCAAACAAAAGATTTGGCAGGTAAAAGAAAAAAGAAAAGAAGTTTCCACGACCTTGCACCTACTGCGCGGTTCACAGCAAAGACTTCCCGACACATAAATGGCAAAGCCGGAAGGTATTTCTGTGCTCGATGACCGGGTAACTTCAACTGTCATCTGCAGATGCTCCGGCCTACTGACTTTCGAAGGCACCAGTCCAGATAGAGCGCAAACTGAAAGAGCATACTGCAAAGCTGTTACGTGAAACAAACACTACATTGAACAATCAGATGATACACAGCGGTAGACAAAAGGTTGCTTTATCGAAAAAAGCGATAAAAACTTAACCGTCGAGTCATCAGACACATGCAAATACTCGGGTGTTGTTAACAAAGCGGATTATATTACCATAAAAAGCCGAACAAGTAACTGCTGACTATCAAAGGTTGCCCAGTAATTGGTGCTACCAAGCATCAAAAACTGAAGATCCTTCTTCGCCTCATTGCATCCTCATTGCGCCCTTTGGACAAACTGCTGCGGGTCAACAGTATTGTAATTAAGATGTTGCCTCATCCCGGTTCACCTGCCTAACACAGCATTGCATGGTAAGGCAGTGAGGAAAATATTTTCGGCTAAGCTTTCTCCTGATACTACCGCCATCCCCATATATTTACCAGCTGTGCGACAGCCTTCCCATAACAGAAGGAAAATATTCGGTTATGAGCCTATTCGATGAAAAAAGCTAGATAAAACAAGTCCATCTGGTGTAAGCCCAAATGGCTGTGCTTAACTAGTAAGCCAAATATTTAGATGGTCTGTGTTACTGCAGGTTGTAACGTGCATCTGCGAGCGGCATTATGCACGTAAGACAGAAGTAATAGCCGTATTCCTCGTAGATAAACCAACAGAATGGAGATGTGGATGCGTTGATATTTCGGCCACGTACCTGATCGAAACGAATGACAAAAAATGTACCTATTTTTAACTTATTTTTGCTATTAACATTCGTTTCGGCAGTTGTAGTCTTTCTAAGATTTCATATCCTCTACTTTCTCAGTGCGAACATGCGAACTTGTGCAGACCCTTTCACGCCGCCTATTTTTGGTTCAGCCCGTGATACATGATGTCATCGAGAAGCTACACGAATTTCACCTTCTCAGTAGCCATATTGTGTTCAAGATCAATAAAAATATGGCCATTGGCCCGTGTGACCATAAGATGTGTCTAAAGTAGAGATGCAACTTTCTCCAAAATATCACGCATAGCCCAGCCCTCAACGCTTAGCTAGTGATCCAGTCTGCAAAACTCCGCTATGCCACAATGTTGATCAGCTAGAAACCCTCAAGTATTCATCTTTTCCGATAAACATTTTACCATTTCACATCAATTTTAGGTATAAACATTAAAGTGTGCATAAAATGGCATACAAGTGTCATGTTATGTCTAGTTATGCTAACACCAGTGACGTTGCCCAGAGAGCAGCAATTAAAGTACCTGCACAATGGAATTTATAATGTACCAAAGGGGATCTTGAAGAACGCTGTGAAAACAGTTTTCGACCACAAATGAGAGGGAAGAGGGTGGAAACGAAATCTGACTTTCACCAAAACGTTCCAAAGATTTCACCCTTCTGCCTTATCTCAACAGACCACGGGCCATTTCTTTTAAAATTGCATGCATCAACTGATAGATTTGCACTGATAGTGTATTAATGCTAGATGTTTCAGGCCATGGAAAATGTCAGTTCCTTATAATGTACATGAGCTCAATCATCATTCGAATCCGTGACAACTGCTACAATGTCAAAGTTCTCATTGGAAAACCAAAGCCTGCTTCATATATGCTGGTTGTCGTTTTTAACACGCCCCGTGTGGCCAGTTGAATAATAGCCTTCGCTTGGATGGGAAGGCGTCAGTTTGACCCCTCTTAAGGTCTCGGAAACTAAGAGAGCTTAACACACTAAATTTACAGCATACATTGACCTGTATGTGACCTCAATTGTGTCAAAATTTGAGGTTCCTAGGTCATGACCTACGGGTCGGAAAAGATCAAACAAGGTAGAACCCCATTTTGACACCCAAAGTGCGCCCAGAGCCTAGATACCTGTTCTTAGAAAAAGGCCACTGGTGCTGATAAGGTTAGTAACCTTGTTTGACTTTCCGCAAGTCATGGAAACCAAAATCATACAAGACTGCTTTGATTTTGCGGTTGAATAAGCGTCAAGGATTGCACCAGGCAGTATGTTTTTAATAACAAAATGTTGACCTGGGTCATTTCATGTTAGCAACCTATGCCGAACGTTAAGAAGTCCATGGAAGATACATAATGCGATTCCTGTTATCAAAAAATTCGAAATGAGCATCATAATCTGTTCCATACAGCAAAGTCTAGAGAAATAAAACTAGTTGGTTTTGCCCTCAGTCTGATCTCCATACCTGATCATAGGCCAATAGAAGTTATATAGTCAATTTTTGTGTTGCCTAGTAAACTGCCTTAGAAATGTTTGGCTTCGTCTAACACTCCGTTGCTGCATCAGGTTGAACAATTCCCTAGAACCATTGAGTTGTTTACGGCTTCACTAAATTTTGCGCGGCTACGCCACACCGTTCGGAAACCATTCCGGCAAATCTTCGGAGGGGTCAAATTGACCCAGCGAACCCGAGCGCGTGTTGAAGGGATTGCTCCCTATTTCTAAAGGGCTTCGAATTAACATAGCACTCTTGAAGACCCAAACCCGGTTTTCGGGGCGTTTCATTGGCCCTGCCATTTTGAAGACCTATCTCAGCTAGTTTCTGGGCTACACGCCCAATAAAATGGGAAGACTAGTTCGGGGGTAATATTCAAGACCACCTTTCAATCCTGCCATTCCATAAGCCAGGCGGCCGACAAAAAGCAATGATCGAGTCGTTTATATCTGGCGTTCGTGAGCACGATTGCTAGATATAACAGCCGTTAATTGCCTATGAATAAGTATTCTGCAAGGTACGATGGCGTAATCAAACAATGTCGTATCTAGGAGTATAGTCTGCTAACCAGGGAAGTCGTGTTGTCTGGAGCACTTGTTCCTCCTTAAAAGTATATCGCTAGCTGTTAGTGTTGCATGACCTACAGGCAGTCGGTGCGCCCCCCCAAAATAGCTATTAGTGAGCTATTGAGGGTGAGTTATAATATATATATATATATATATATATATATATATATATATGAGTGAGCGTGAGTTTTTTTCACATTTGATGCTCGCTTAAGTATCTTCAATTTTGGAAAGTTCTCTTCAAGCGGAATACAGCACGCACCACACCACATGAAAACTGCATGGTAACTTTGAAATGATCCACATTTCTCTCTTACGACTATTTACGTTTCAGCCCACAAGCACCGTCGCGCGGTTTTATGTAACGCTGCGTGAAAACCACTTGAAAGCAAGGATGGCAATATTTTCTTCATGAATGATTGCCCCTTCAGTCACATCTTTGGACATTTATTAATGCCATCAAAAACCTTAATATGTTGCTACATGCTGCACAAAAACTTCTATGAAAAAATCTGGTAGAAAATAATTTCAAGACCTTCTTCTAGTTAGCAAAGCCCGCATCCTGGAACTCTCGAACTTCATCAAACGCTTCATAGACCTCATACGCTAAGACATTTTTTCACGAATTTGCACGCAAGTACAATATAAAAGAACGAATTCAGACAGAATGAAAGCCTTCGAGAAAAAATATGCTAAACTTATAATAGAGGCAAGAAGAGGAAAAACGTATTGCGTAAGTGCCCTGCGGGTCGGTGGTCACAAATTGCATCCCTCTGCAAACCTGAGTAAACAAACTCCATGCCACCACTTTTTCAACTTCGGCAACTGTTGCACATTTGATATGCCAGTAACTACTGTTGTACTGACAAGTGAGTGAAGCTAGTGCAATGAAGCGCTCATAGGTTCTCCCTGCATTTCATCAATCATGGATATGATTGTGATTTGTTCGGCATAACTTTTTGTGTAAACCAAAGAAGGTTGAGTGCAACACACCCTCACAATAACAGCTAATTGCAGTGTGTGGCTATATTTGCCTGAGGGGGGTGGGGGCCCCGCCCAACTGCTGTTCAATGAACGCAACATGCTATAGTTTTGAAATTTTGGTTGTATTCTTAAGTTTTTCACTAAGGTGTTTGCTTAAACCTGTTTAGTTTGTGTATCCTGGTTTACTGGTGTGTGTCATGTCTGCCATAAGTATTTTTGCCACTCGTGCTCTTACTAGTAAGAAGTGAAAATGTGTCTGTTTCATGGCTATTTTGTGTTTGGCATGACACCCTAGTTTTTGGGGATTATTTCAAAACTCGAGAAAGCGCAAAAACGCATTGTTTCGCCTGCCGAAAAAAAAATCATCCGCATAAGCCCGCCAATACTGACACATAACTAAACACCAAAAGCCTGCAGATTCTTGCTGGTTCAAAAATTGGTGAGCTGGAGGGCTGAAAATTGCGCCTTAAGCCTGAAGCGCACCAGCATGAACCGCCGTCTCAACGACAGCAGTTGGCTTTCAAACCAGCTTATAACGCGCTAAATGCAGGCATCAATCACGAAAGGCGTCTTGTGATGCGTCCATGCCGGAATTGGGTCAGTCCTTCGTTACAAGTGAGCGTTTTGCATCATATCTGGTGCTTGCCATAATACTTCAGATGTGGAGCATTCCTGACAATAACCTGGCAATCCTTCGGGAAATTCGTGCAAACGAACAAACTGGCGAAGGACAGCCGCCGTAAATCACCACTAGCAATACCCTTGACGCACTGCATTTACTCATCTTCTTTATTTGAATGTGGTCTAAGACCAAAGCTGAATTTGCGTTACATTGATGACATTTTTGACAGCTATATCCTTGAAAAATATGCACTATCTAAGTATGTCATTCAATTTGAAACACACCGCATAAAACGTGCCAATTCAATTTATCGAGGAATTTATGTGCTACATCATATCTCACTTCATAGCAGAATCATATCGCCCATCATACTTCATAAGAGTAAGCCACACCCCAACTTCCCATGCAAATTGTAAGTAGGTAAAACAAACAGCTGATGTATACGTGAGTCTCTCGTTTCTTATGCCCCCGTACGGCAGTGTGGTTTGCAGGGCCTCAGGGCAGCGCGGACTAGTGGTTCAAGTCTACATGTATGCCGTGGGATTGGCCCAGGATATCTCAACGTGTCAAGGATTTGGGGGTAAGGTTTGCATAACATGCTCTAAGAGAACTGAAGGAAAAAGAGCGCACAAAAGGACGTAATATTAAAATATCTAGTAGCATTTTCCCAGGGATCTTTTTGTTGGAGAAGCGAAGGGTAGCATTCGTGACCCGTTCCATGAACGCATGGCAGACTGACGCGTTGCAATGTAGCATAGACCAACAGATGGCAGCTGTTAAATCTAAATTTTAGCGACAGTTGAAGTCAATGCGGATCCAGGATCTTGAAATCGCTGCACACTCGTAGTCTTCGTCCGGTGTTGAACACACAGACGTTATCATGCGTTGTGGTCGGAGCAACATCTTTGGGGTAATGCACACAGTTGAAAATGGTTCTAGATTTGTCGTGATGAACGCTGACCTTCCCTGGCAACTGTCGTACATTCTGGTATTCAAAACGGGTTATTGAAACTTTTGGCTTAGCCGTCCGTGTTCCTAGCAGCCCTCAGCTGTGTACCGTATGTTGCGTGCCCAGGCATGAGGGCTTGGATACCCAAGTTGTTCGTGAGTTTCGTGCAATGCTCGTGGTACCTGGTGATCGTGGGACGTAATTTCCTAACCCATGCTCGACATGGATCATCGTGATCTTCCATCTTATCGGTGTGTGTGTGTCGTGCAGCCCTTAGTGTGGGACCGCGTATCGCTTGTTGGCATGTGGGAGCCCGGATTATGTATCATTTCAGAATGTTTTTAGCGGCAGCGCCTGCACGGAATCAGAACATTTTCTGGAATCACATGTCTTGGTTTGTAACTGTCAGCTTTCTCTGACCTTGCTTGACCTTGCTTACTCGTGATCACAAGCACAGCCTGAAACGTCGATTATTGGAAGTAAAACCACATTTATTTGATAAATCGATCTTACTTGTACCACCTGGTAGGTCGATAACCGTCAGTATCAGAATTCTGAGCTTTCACTGTCGGAAAATGGGCATATCATTGTGGCATGTGTATGGCGTGATCGACAATCCTGTTTTGTGCACAGAAAACTGCATTAACTGTGTAATTCAAGGAGATTCGAGTGCAACGCTGCTGCGATCTGTATCTCTTCATTGGCTAAGCAAGCTGATCCAATCTCTATACTTGGACTCGCCCACGTTCTCCATAGCCGCGTCTGATGCAATGTTCTGTGACATCACGGGATGTTGTCTTGGTGGACGGCAGCGTTAAGGACGGAAAACGGGGCCGAACCGTTTGTTGCCATTGGCGGTCTTTTTCTGCATAGCTCGTTGGACCATTCCACGCTCTTTCATAGCAACAACTTCTTCGCATCTCTTATGTTCCCGTAACTACACGGATACCAAGGAAGGCTGGTTGGACAAGTTGCCACTTTTATCCCCATCGATCCAATTTTGAGTTCTATAGGGTGCCCCCTGCCTGCCCCCTCGTCATCTCACCTCACCTCCTCCGTGGCGACGCTGCCTACGCTATCTGCAGCTTGACGATATTGAGCGATGATCTCAATGGTTGCTCCCTCCGTGAGACAATGAAAGCGACACCTCGCTAGGGAGAGCCCTCACTCCTGCCAGCCCACGCAGAACTTCCATGCGTCTTTACAGGCACATCCTCTGCCACAGTGAGCGTGACTCGCGGCGCAAACGTTCCTTCTCTCGTAGAAGAACGACAGACCAGCCAGCTCCGTGCTAGGGCACCAGAGATGATTGTCGAACTTCTTTGGGCGTTGCCTTCGAAATTTCAACAATCGGGCAGCTGATTATGGTACAAATTTCATGCACGGTACACCTTGAATTTCTCCCCTTCGGATCATATTTCCTGGTCTCAAAGGCGCAGTCGCTGGCGTCCCGGATCCATAACTGAAAGATGGTGTGTTCGAAGCCGGACCGGACCAAAAGCTCTTCCTCCTGCTCCTTGTGAAGTGTATTGAATTGTTTACTAACAACTGATACGTTGTCATTGCAATGTGAGGTTTAATGCCTTGAGAGCTTCTCACAAATTTCGGGCATAACACACATTTAAACTCAAAGCACATCACCTTTTGAATCATTTGCGCTACGTTGGTGGGTACATGCTGCCGAATGTGAAATGAAGGAGACCAAAATTTTAGCACGTATTTTCACATCTAGAACATTTTTTTAGTGGTGTTCCGAAAGTGGTGTATTAGGATTCGTTATACCAGGGATCTACAACACCCTGGCTTCCTCCATTCTCCCGGCGTCTGTGCACCTTCTGAAAAGTCATGTGAGAGCCGATCGTTCTCACGAGCTGCCAGCGAAGGCGGGTGGTGCGACGTACCCAGAACTCGTTCGAGGCGGTGGGTGGTTAACGAGACAAGGACTTCGGACGCCAAGTGATATTCGGAACAGTATTTCACATCGGTGTTGTAAAAGCTGAGGCTTGATTT
>NW_023596921.1:20983685-21115290 GCF_011947565.3 Pollicipes pollicipes
TGCTCCCAGCTGGACACCTTTGGGTCTCCTTGGCTGATCGCACTCGTTTCAACTTCAAAGGGGATATTCTACATTTAGATGTGGTAACGCAAGCTTCAGATAAGGTAAGATAAGCTCAGTCTTAACTATGTGTACTTTTAAGTGGACAAGACTGCTTTTGATGACGCAATTTTCCTGTTGAGTAAATATGCTCCTCCGTACATCATTGCTTGGTGGCGTCATCGTATCTTGCGCAACATTGACTGAAAGCCAATTGACGGGCATCATGTCTGGAAATCGTACTCACGAACGCCAGATATGAACGACTTGACAATTACATTTATCTCGGCCTTGACCGTCGCATTTCGATGGTACGGCAGAGTTTGAATGACGTTAGTATGGCGTCATGGATGCCTGGGTGACTGGAAATATTCTGCACGAAATCAACTGCACATCTTCGTGGGTATACAGCTCAGAAATTGGAGGGTTAGGCATTAAGAAGAGCAGTGCTGTGAACTGCACCGTATGATCTTTAAGATTGCTTTTTAAACTCAAAACCCGATAGGAATTTGGGACAATCTCCTTAAACTAGGACCCCTTGTCGACTCTATCCTTACGCCATGCACACCACTCGATCGTGCGGCAGCATTCATCCGTTTGCGCACCTCGTCAATTTGAAACGGCGGTTCGTCGCATGCATAAGCTGCATGTTTCACCTTCCGGCACCTTCTCCGCGAACATGACGTAGGATTCAGTCGGGACCATGCGGCACAAGTGAAAGACCTGTCTCGGTTGAGGGCAGTTATTCTTGCCGACGCTTTTTTGTGGCATTTTAGTTAAACTATCCCCGTATGATTGAGGATCAGAAGATATCCACACCACTCCCCGCATGTGTGACTTTAGAACCGCCTTTAACCAAGGTGCGGAATGATCTCCAGTTCACTGGGGATTTCGTTCGTGCGCAATACAGGTTTAACTTCTGGCGTGGGTAATCCACGATCATTTTCATGTTTTCCCGCCGTCGGACCATGATGCACCAGTATTATCTCACTAGTATAGACGCAAAAAGACATCAATGCGAGGTTCCAAGTATTGTACTTTGAAAGTAGCTCATGCGTTTTTCGATAGACGTGTTAAATTGTTATTGGTGCTGTGTGCTCTGAAATAGCTGTCTGTTTTATACGCCTTGTTTGTTGTCTGAAAGCACATACAATTTTCATGCTGATTCAGTTGTTCTCATAGGCGAGGCCGCCATCATGCGCGTCACTAGAGACAGCTTGCGACACAGCAGCCGACACAGTGGCATCCGCAGCATCCTTCCACAGAAGCGGACGATTGCGCCAGCCGCCCTGACACGTGCTGGAGCGGCGCCGGCGCCTCCCCGGCCCAGCTGCTTCCCTAGTTCGTCGACGGCCGGTGGCGCCGCCGCCACGGTCACGTGATCGGTGCGTGGCCTCGGGCGCCGTGCCGAGCCGGGCCGGGCCGGGCGGTAGTGTGCTGCCGTCGCCGGGAGGGGAGAGCGCCGAGGGATCCGACTGCCAGAGCGACGCCCATCTCTGCCGTCCCGTACCGCTGCAGGGTCAGGAGAGTCTCCATTCGCTCGCCCGTTCATCCCGACGCAGCAGCGCTGGAGGCCAGCACGGAAGCCATGCCGGAACTCACCAGGTCAGTTTCCTGCCAGCGTCGGGCCCGTCTAGCTGGCCAACCCCCCTGCCGGGAAATGGTTCTATTTTTAACTCATGCGAACCGCCATTCACTTAAAGCTCATTGGAGTCCGCCCGCTCGAACAGAAGTCGGAGGGGGGGGGGGGGGGGACGGGTTGATCGATTGCCCGATTGGAAACAGATTGCAGGTTGTAGCTACCACACAGTGTTGCGAGAAACCCGCGACTTCGGAATCCTGTCGACCGACTGATAAACGGTTCAAGCCGGGGCCCTCTGCTCGATCCTCGAAGCCCCTGCGCGAGTGAACTAGTAAACAGCGTTGGTCATACAGCCTGACGTAAGTTGCTCCAGTGCCCCGGGTGTACCGTCTTCTCTTCGGACCTCGGACCATGATCCGGGTCCTTCCCCAATACCCCATTGCCCGCTGTGATGTAGGACATGGGCGCCGGTTACGTGGCCGGTATGACCGGGCGGTCTGCACGTTTGGTGTTCGGCTGGTGGAAGCATGTACCCTGGACAGTGCAGCTGGCGTCGGGCAGTACTTGCCAGCTGCCAGGGCGGCGCAGGGGGCACCGGCGTTTCTCGTGCCCACGAGACAAAATCGACGACCGGTGACTGTCACTCGGCTATCTGAGAGGCCTTGGTCGAGCTGACCCGGTCGAGCGGACCCCGTGGCCAAGTGGATGGTCAACAGCGGGTATCGGCCGTCGCCTCCCTCGCCCTCACCCCGCGACAGCGCTTCTCGGCGTGCTGCTCACGCTCTGTAACCACGCCCTGACGCATAGCCTGCACCGACATAATCCGCCAGGCCGCCGTTGGCAACTGAGAACCCACGCTCCACTAGGCAATACTTCGTTTGCCACTGAGGGAATAACCGCGCAGGGTGTGTAGCGCATACCAGTGTTGACGTGGTGATATTGTGGGTCAGTTAAGACAAAGTCCCTGCGCTGAAGCAGAATCGTCCGTAATTATGATGACTGAATGACCTGATTTAATCCCAAAGACAAGTTAACATAATTCGTTTCTCAGGGCAGGACGTAACACAGCTATAAAAGATAACGATTGGCTGGTAGAGCGATTGAGACCTGCAGTTCGCAATGCCTATCGGGATCGTCATCTGTGGAGTCAGTTACAGCCTTAAGATATCTCGGAGTGGCACAGGAACGCCAGCAATTAGAAGTTGGAGAGAACTTCATCTGAAGCAGTTAACTCCCGAATGTCACCGTACGATTCGGGTTAACTTCCATCAAGTGAGCGGGGCATGGGCTCCTGGCGCCTACCGCTATCTTCCATCGCAGCTCATGCGTAGGTGCAAAACAGGACATTTGACGTGTTTGTTGCAGCGGTGCGTACCGCAGTGTGCGGTGGCGCGATGGGCCCGGCGAGGCCCGCGCGCTGGCCGCGCGGCAGCAGCCAGCTGCGTCGCTCCCTGTCCTGCCCGACCTTCGGCAGGCCCGGCCAGCGGCGGCGCGGCCCGGCCCGCGCCCGGCCGGCGCTGCATACTCCCGTACCCGTTGGCCCGGGTTGCACAGGCGCCAGGCGCGACACCGGGCACCGACGTCACGGGACAAACAACGCGCCGCGACGCTGCCCCAGCGGCGCCGCTCCCGCACGGCAAACTGCGCCACGCCGGCCATACCCCAGCCATGGAGGGGCGCAGTAACCGCGGCTGCATGCGCACCTGTAAACGTACAACGAGCACTTGCGAGAGTCTGAGTCGGCGCTGTTGTTGATTTGTTCTTCGTGGTAAGCAGTGGTCGGGGGTGAAAAAGTGCCTTTTCTGTCGCTGACGAAATTTAAACTGTCTAAATTGTTGCCTGGAGCCACAGAAACCGCTGCAATATGATTCTAAATGCAATGAGTCACAAAGCAAAGGCAAATGTAATGGAATGCGGCATAGCCACCGGCATTTTTGGTTCAGGATCTCATTTGTACTTGAGTATCATGTGCTGGCCATTAAGAACTGAGTGATGGTCGAGGCTGAACTCATAAAAATTATCAGCTAAACGCATTCTTAACATAACGAGCCTAGAGGCGTGTAGTTGCGTGTAGTTTATCACCAACTGGTTCGCAAAAGTGTTTTTGTCTCTGAGCATATCCAGTAAATCAGCTTTTTCAACCCATGATTGTGATCACCACTTTGGTCGCATCTCAAGTTGAACTTGGTCACCCTGGATTTGACCCACTTTCCTCTCAAAGTTGTGGGGAGTGGGATCCCCCCTCCCAACTGAATAACAATTTACACATTCTGAACCTTTTCCGACATATCAAGATCGACCAAGTCGCTTACGTTGAGGAAGGGAAGTGAATGTCTGGTGCACCGATCATGCCTCGGGAAGGCAGCCTCTCGAAGTTTAAGCGTGCTGCGGCGTCTGGGTGGAAAGTTCGGTAATATGTTTGCTGGAGCAGGTTTTACCGATGAGTACTGGTATCCACCCACAGGGATGCGGCAAAGCAGTCGAACGGTTATTTCACTGTCATTCATGGGGTGGCGGCCGTCATTAACGGGCTCCGTTCGGGACATGACGGTGGCCGCCGACGGTATGCGGCAACGTGGGGTTTCCAACGGAGAAGATTGGAAAGTAAGATCTCCATTCTGTGGTTATTTGTGTTCTCCATCTTTTTTTTGCGAGGAAAATCCCATTTCAGAACTATTGTCCCATTTTTCTTTTTTAGGCAGACAATGTTTGAATCGTCCGAAATTATTTCTGCCCAAATTGTGCGACAAAAACCCGTCCCTTGAAAAATGGTGGTCGAAATCCGGCACCTAGAAATGTCGACCAACATGGGCCTGGAAACCTTTGCCTTCACTGTATGCCATCGTCGTCGTCTCATTTAGAAGCCACGCTCCTGGTTCGCTGACGCGAGACTTCGCCACAGGAACCGTTCCAGGTTATACGAGCTGCTCATTTTCGCCCCATCCTGTGATAGGTATGGCGGGTGAACGGACCCATCAACGTTTGCAGCAGTCATAACGGGTATTATTGCTTATTGGGCATGCACAGCAAAATGTTGCCAATGCGCAAGCATGCACCAAAGCAAGGGTCACCAAACACCGGATTTCGGTTACTCGCATGCTTCATTGTCGATACCCCCGACAGTGGTTATACATTGATGTTTTGACGCTCCAACCCCCCAAAAGGCGTCAATCAATAAGAACGTGTCTAGAGTTTAAAAGCATCACTTGTAATTGTGGGCTGTAATTTTTCGTCCTTTTAGGCCTAGACCTATGGCAGCGTCAGATGCCTGACAGCCTTGCCTTTCGCTGAATTTTGACGGACAGCATCATCGCTTAGCTCGCGAACCAGCCGACGCCGGAGGAGCTGTCGAGCGAAGGAGCGGCGAGAGCATCGTCCTTCTCCTCTCCGGACCGCTCGAGTCTGACCATCCCAGCCCCGGTCTTGCGCTGGTCGCAGGGCGTCCACGGCTACATGCAGCCGTTGACTGCGGTCTGGCATATGGGCGTGCCTGAGCTCCCCCCCCCCCCCCCATCCGGGCAGTCAGCGGCAGTGCAGGCTAATGCCCGCCTGACCCTGAGCCGCGCGGCGGGCATCGGGACAGCTGTGCAGTCCTGCAATTGGCGCCCCCCCCCCCCCCCCCTCCACCTCCCGCCTGGCAACAACACCCGGCGCTGGCTCCGCGAGACGTCGCTGGCCACTCCTCGCGACGGTGGGCGAGCACAGAGCTCCACTCAGCGGCCATGTCCCGCATCAGAAGATAATTACCTCGCCACTGCCGACAAATCTCCAAACCTCTTCTAGTTCGGTACTCTTCGTGCATCCGTTAGTTGGTCCTGACATCGGGCGACATGTGGAAGGTGATCATGGTTTTGTGAAGTGCTGGTGTTTTCTAGACATCGTCCAGGTGACAGAAAGCTAAACCAAGCTGACCCACGGCTCGCTTCCCAGCAACGGGCCAAGTCCGGCCGCGTGTGTTGACTGAGCGGTACTCGGCGGTGCTATAGCCTGCAGGTGGTGCAGATAACGCGTGGACATCTGCCCACGATTGCACAGTGGTAACACATCGCCCTGGAGGTGGTATGTTTAAGGGAGTGGCGGGTTTCGTTTTTGATATGGAATGCAGTATTTTGCGTTTATTTCAGCTGCAAATAAGTCGGAGTACTGTTGGAGCTATTCTTGTACACTTTGTCATGCATCCGAATGCATGGAGAGCTGTCGTGTACTATTCGTGCCGTCACCCTGCTACGCAAATACGGTGGCCAGACGGCTTTACTACTGACATGCAGCCCCACCTGACTTCCATGGCGTGCCACCAAAGACGTCTTGGAGTGCCACCAAGTGACATGTCATGCCATACTGGCATCGGAGGGGGCGCCGGTGGGCGCCAGGGCGCTGGGCATCCGCACCACCCAAGCGCCGAGAGCGCGCCAGACCGTGCTGAACCATCGGCCAGCGCTGGTCTCCTGCACAGCTTCCGGCGGTCTGTGCGCCAGCGACGGCCGTTGCGTGGTCCTCTCAGCGAGCGCCGAGGTGCTGCTGTGTGTGCTCTCGGCTGGGCGGCTGTGGCGGTGGCGTACACGCACTGCTGTGCATCACGTGCACCGATGTCAGAAATAGCCGTGAATTGCGATCATATCCAAAAATCGGGAGCGGTTGTTTCCACTCGCACATCGAGCCTTCACGTAAGAGCGAGATGCTAATAGTTCAGTTCCGTAATTGGGTTCTTTGCCCCAATGCATTTGCTGTGTCGAATACTTCCGAACACGTTAACATAATTAACCCCACGAAATGAGCTGAGAATCCGCATGGCTTAGGTTACTTGGGTCTCGTTGTTCAGGTTCGAGAGGGAAGTCATTTAATTGACCCAGTCCATTCTCAATGGAAATGGAGGGCACATGCCAGGGGCCAAACTGTGAAGCAAACGGAAGCGTTTAAAGCGAATGGCTGGGAGAAGTGTGTGCTTATCCAGTGGGTCATGGCTCGCCCAGTGCAACCCTCGCCAAGCATTGGCTGATTTGTCGTGCACTTAAACACGCGAAATTTTTCCAATATTTCTTTTGTTTTGTCTACAGGTATCGCCATGCGAGGTAAGCCACCCATGCACTGCCCATTATAAGTAAGAAGATTGGCTAGGTGCCTCTTCAAAATGAGAGTGTGCCGATATTGTGCAGCACGAGCAATATTGGCTGTATCGCTATCGTTAAGCCGCTGTCGACTGATCGTGACCAACCGTGGCCCGTGGCGTGGTCAAGTCTTTTGTTAAGCCAACAAGCCTCAAAAGCCTGTTACATAACCCGAGATATCCACAAACTGCTTTTAAACGTAGTGCTCATTGAACAGCACGGGAGTTTTGAAGTTGTTTGAATGGGCCTGGAATCCGATTTCCCATCGCTTACATTAGTTTTATAAGTTTCTTACGATGACCTCCAATGATGACATGCCCGAAAAAGAAGACCTTGAGGACAGGTAAGACTTTCCAAAGGGACATTCGTGAAGTGTGCGTCGCATTTGTACGTTATCACTTCTAATGCTGATTTCTTCGTGAACTCCCTACATGCCCCACGAAGTCCGCAGAATCCGGTTTTCTACAGTATTTGCGCACCTCACATACCCAAGTTTCAGTGCACATCACCCATCTGCGTCATCCGGAGCGATGGGCGGCTGGCGGCGGGCAGCCGGCACTGGATGAGAGGTGGGGGGGGGGGGGGGGAGGGCGCCGGTGCGACCCTTTGTCCGGCCGGGCGGCCGGACGGTCGGACTGGCCGCCGAGCCGGCAGAGGGTGGGGCCCGGCCCGGCCGGCCGTCTGCGCCGGCGCGTCGGCGGCAATCAATACCTGGGATCACATGTTCAGAGCCTGATCGAGGCGTGTGCGCTACTCAGACGGCGGACGGCCTGTGGGTGGGGTGTACAGTGTGCGTCGGCCGTCCGGACCCGCCGCCTTCCCAGCCAGTGTGACACCGAACACCGTCGGTACCGCTGCTGCGCGTGCGGTGAGCCACCACCGGCTGCTGTAGAGCCTTGGAGCGTTACCAGACGTGTGATAGGTCGATCCAAACTCAGCGTATTCCACGGCGAGATTGGTGTGTTTGTAACTGTATAGGTGCGTCTGGCCTGTATTCCGTGCCCACCCAGGCGTCCACTTAACCTTGCAGCAGCAGCGTTTTGCTAAGGGCTCGCTTGGTACCCATGGAGTTGCCTGGCTAAACTTATTGACGAAGTAAGTGGTCGTCATACCCCATGAGGCTGCTTGAAGTTATCGATGACCCAAGTTAAATCATTACTGTAGATGGTCTAGAGCACAATGCTGGGTTGCAAAAATGTGTGTTTTTTGGGGGGTGTTAATCGATGGGACAATTATTATGTGATTACACCACACACCCGGGCCATCAGCTGTACATTTCGCCCGGCTCGGCCTGTCAGCTGTACACCTCGGCCCGGCCTGCCCCGGTCCGTCAACGGTACACCCGGTCCGGCCTGCCCCGATCCGCCGGCTGTACACCCCAGCCCGGCCTGCCTCGGCACGTCAGCTGTACACCTTGATGCGACCTGCCCGACCCGCCGGCTGTACACCCCGATCCGGCCTGCCCCGGCCGGTCAGCTGTGCACCTTAGCCCGGCCTGGCCCCGCCTGTCGTCTGTGCACCTCGGCCCGGCCTGCCCCGGCTGGTCAGCTGTACCTTAGCCCGGCCTGGCCCGGCTGTCGTCTGTACACCTCGGCCCGGCCTGCCCGGCCCGTCAGCTGGCACCTTAGCCCGGCCTGCCCGGCCTGTCGTCTGTACACCTCGGCCCGGCCTGCCCCGGCCCGTCAGCTGTGCACCTTAGCCCGGCCTGCCCCGGCCTGTCGTCTGTACACCTCGGCCCGGCCTGCCCCGGCCCGTCAGCTGTATGCTTCGCCCCGCCCCGCCCGGCCCGTCGCCTGACGCGAGCTGGCGCGCGCCAGCTGCTGTCAGCCGGAGTTCGGGGGCGCCCGAACCCCTGAACACCGGCCGCGCCCGGGCCGCGACGGCGCCAAAACAGCGCGCCATGGACTACGCCGAAAGTGGCAAGTGGGGCAAAGGGGGGCCGCGCCGACCGGCTGACCCAAATAGCTGTGTTCTAGCCATGGGCTAAACGTGGCGGCAAGGGTCCAGCCATACAGGATGTCGGTCTGTGAAGTACTCGGGACAGAGGGAAGCGCATTGTTACGTCGACCCTGAAATGCTGCTTCTTGGATGCCGTTGGTTAGAGCGGAAACTTTTGGGAAAGATCTCGTACACTTTCTCCACTTGCGTCACATGTGGATGATTCCAATAATGTTGTGCATACGTCGCTACAATGCACCACCAGTTTGCTGGTGAGGCAGCTGGCTCCTACCCCTGATCCCTGCGCGCTTGCGCGACCCGTTTCAGGGATTGGTTGCCTGTGCACCGGTATCTAGGCTATCCTTAGAACAAGCAAATAAATTTAATCCGAACACGCAATTTCTCTTGCGTTTTAGATATGTGTACCTATGGGTGAAACAGTAAAGGTTCACATGGGAAAATATCTGTATTTATGATCTCGCGGGGTGCTCTTCTGATGAAATGGAAGAAAACACATGCTGGCTTCAACTTAGGCCCAGTCATGAAGTGTAGCCCCCTCCAGGCTAACCCCGCTCACACTGAGGTCACGTTCGTTTGAACTGCATATCTGGCCTCCGGTTGACTTGTCATGTCAAGGCCGCTCCGGCCGTCCTACCAAGACGACCTTACAAGTACCGACAAACTTCAGACAAATGACGTTATAAACGACCGACGAACTTCAGGCAAACGTGGGTAGTACTACCAGTGCGGCGGTGCTTTGAACGACACCAAAAGTGCGATTGTTTCGTAAACGTATCTGTACCCTTGCTGGCCCCAGCAAAAAATGCGATGCATTCTAGAATCCGTCGCATCATTGGACACTGCGAACGCGGCTCGGCCCCGGTATGCCCCGTCATGAGGGTGTCTCGTTAGCAAACATCTCCATCTTCAAGACTCAAAGCACCAGCTCGTGTCCGAGATCATCGTCTGCTGATGGAAGAGCTGACGTGCATCCCTGATCTCAGCGGTGTCGCCTTCAGAACATCTCACTGGACACGAGCTCGGCTCGTCTGGCGCCTCTGGATACCGCAGTCAGCTGTCGTCACCAGTCATATGAGATTCTCGCTTCACCGAACTCTATTTCGGATGAGCGATGCTCCAGAGGTCCTTCCAAAAGTAGCGCTGATGAACCTGTGGCCTCGCCTGAGCTCCTGCCTCCGGCGTGACGCCCTCCACCGAGGTGACCTGACCTGTCACGAGTCAGCCGCGACCGCACCCATGACGTGCTGCCCGGCTCAGTTCCAGGAAGAAGCGGGGCATGCCGCTGCATCAGGTCAGCATCGAGTCGCCCGGCCCCACCATGAAGGGGTGCGTGTTCAACTTTGACGTGCCGATGCCGGAGGTGCCGCCGGCCGGAGCCCGTGTCAAGGTGAGTCGCACGCTGCTGAGGGGCGCCGGGGGATAGGGAGTCCGTCATGGTGAGACGCACGCTGCTGAGGACGCCTAGTGATAGCAGAGTCCCGTCAGGGTGAGTCGCACGCTGCTGAGGGACGCCTGGTGATAGCCGGGTCCCGTCACGGTGAGTCGGACGCCGCTAAGGGAGCTGGGGATTGCCGAGTCTCGCCAGAGTGAGCCCAAGGGGGAGGCTAGGACGGGTAGACGTCCCGGCGTGATCAATAGCTGGAAGGCACTGGCCACACTGGCGAGGGCGAGAGAGATCATACGGAAGTTACACGTGCGGAACAACGAAGCATTTTTTATTCATGGGAAACCGCCCGCTGGGCTATTGGCTGCTTAAAGTGAGATTACCTGTTTGCCCCTATGTTATGCATGGTCTCGTGTGTCACAAGGTTAACAACACGCGCACAACACTGCTCCTCTCAAACAACTGTAGGGCATGACACTAGAGTGATAGCTACCGTCGTAGCTCCAAGCTTAGTACATCTGTTACGTCTGAGGTGGTTAACGCCATTATTAAGGGGTAAGTCGACACGAAAAGGGGTGGGGAAACACGCAGACCACGACGTGCGCAAACCCCTGCCTAGGTTATATTACTAATTCAAAGTCGTAAAGGGAATGAAGTGGTCAGTTTTAAGAGAACGTGGTCAGTTCCCGTCAAGAGTTCACCACCTTAAGTTTCTTCCGCTTTCCGAGGTCTTTAAAGGAAGCGGATACATTGTGGACCTTTCATTGGTTGCAACTTTTGCGTCTCGGAACCAGGTGACCGAAATATAAAGGCATTGAAATAAGTTGAAGGCTACTCATGTATTTTTTAAACTTTGCATATGACAGTACTAGCAGGTGAATAGCGCCACTTTGAATCGCAGCGAATGATTTTAACAATGTACTTTGCGTACATCAACCATTTTCTACGTCAAGCCTACTTACCCACCAAAAAGCGAACCCCTAGTAATGATGTAAGGTAAACAACAGCTGTAGAAGCTGCCCTGCCCCTACTCCGACCAATGCACTATTGAGTGTCGCCCCACAATCCCTGAAAATGAGACAGACCGTTCCTGGTTTTTAGAGACGATAGCTCAGACTTTTGCACTTCTGTACCTAAGTCGAGTGCTGCTTAAGAAGAATATGCCGATTAGGCTAATCTTTGCCATTGCCAGGTAACAACCGTGTTTTAAGAACCGGCGCGCGCATTCCGCCGTGAATTCAAAGCGTATGTTTCACCTGCTTTCGTGGGTCACGTGACCAAGCAGCGTAACGACTGCGGGGTTTCAGCGTGACTGGTCTGATGTCCGAACGGCAGAGCGACCCGGCGCGCCTTGCGCGACGCCCGAGTGTGACCGGCCGGCCGTCGTTTCAGGTGATGTGCGCAGGCGTGTGCTACCGCTCCAAGCGGTCCATGTCGGTGAACAGCGCCGCCTCGCTGGCCTCCATCGGCTCCGACGGCTCCAGCTGCAGCAACAAGGGCGTCCGTGACACCTCGCTCTTCCCCGGTAGGCCATCACGCGCGGCCGCCGACACCGTGGACGGGTCGGGCCCTTGTTGCTGCCGGAGAGTTGTCACGCTGCGGCACTGGGTGGCGCTGGCGTAGGCTACGCATAGACCGTATGCACTCTTGCTGTGATCGGCCGGCTGAGACACGTTTGCTGCCGTGGGTTTCGGATGCCTTGTAGACAGGACGTGATTGCTGTGTCGTAATGGCCGATTCTGCCCTTCAGGTTTGAAGTGGCCGGACAGATTGAGAGCTTCGGCGAGAATGTGGACCCGAACTGTGGTCTGAAGATCGGCGACAATGTCATCGTGTATCCCTACGTGGGATGCCCGGACGGGTGAGTCGTCAAACCGTCCATCTCTTGGCGGTTTGTGATGGAATGTAGCTTTCGTAGTGTAGCAATGCAAGTTACCGACATGACATGACTTTCCGCTCGCCGAGAGCAAAGTGGTTGTTTGCTCCTGGTCACCGATCCTCGATCGATGCTCGTTGTCGATAATGCCCTGGTCGCGGCCGACACGTGTTCCGAACCGGGCCACATGCCGGGCGCCGCTGGCGGGCCGATGATTTGACCAGGTTCGTCGGTATGGCGCCCCGCAGGTACGCCGAGTACGTGCCCGTGGAGGACGTCAAGTACCTGGTGAAGGTGCCCGGCTCGGTGTCGATGCCGGTGGCCTCGATGCTGCCCAGTGGCGGCCTGTGGGCGATGAACACTGTGTTCACCGCCCGCCAGTACGTCGAGAGCAGCTGGCCGAGCGGGGCGACTCTGGTGAGAGCGGGGCGACTCTGGTGAGAGCGGGGCGACTCTGGTGAGAGCGGGGCGAGTCTGGTGGGAGCGGGGCGATTCTGGTGAGAGCGGGGCGAGTCTGGTGAGAGCGGGGCGATTCTGGTGAGAGCGGGGCGATTCTGGTGAGAGCGGGGCGATTATGGTGAGAGCGGGGCGACTCTGGTGAGAGCGGGGCGATTCTGGTGAGAGCGGGGCGAGTCTGGTGAGAGTGAGACGTGGTCGGCCGCGGTGACAGTATCCAGCTCGCCGTTTGCGCCACGCACACAGGCAGCCGCCTCCGACACATGTCCGTGTCCGTGTCGTGTCCGTGTCCGTTTCCGTGTATCCGTTCATGTCTGTGGGAGCGAGCAGGGCCGGGACTCACTGCCAGAGTTCGGCGCTCACTGATAAGGACAGTCTATCTTATCTGATCTGTTTTGAGAATGTCGTCCGTCTTCGAGTAGTCGTGCAGCATTGTCGAACGCGCAGCAGTCTGCGGCCTCCAGTTCTGGAGGTGTTTGATGTAAGTAAAATGATGTAAGGTGTAAGTAAATGATAAGATGTAAGTAAATGATTAGATGTAAGTAAAATGAGAATTCTTGGAAAAGAGTTGACAGATGAATTAATGACAAGGGATGCTGGGAGAGGACAGGACAGAAAGAGCGACTGGGCTTAGGGGCTGCGGATGCTGGAGTGTCGGCCCGGCAGTGGGCCGGGTCAGGTTGTGTCTGGTGCCATGGCGAGCGTGCCTGAAATAGCTGTCTCTGTCCGTCCCACGCGCCGCGCCAGCCAGCGGCCCGGCCGGCCCAGCTGCAGCCGCCCCTCCCTTCCCCGGCTCACAAGCAGTGCCTGGTGGTCTAGCCGACGCTGTGGCGCGGTGGGCGGCTGAATTAGAGAGTGGTAATGGAACGATGCGCAGAGTTAGTTAGTCTGGACAGCTTCAACAACGACCGAACCGTTCAAAGAATAAGTTATCAACTGATTGATGGGACATTTATGAGTGCGACGCTAGGGACTACATATGGGATCAATTAATGGTATTCACATGGATTTGAATAAAAGCTCTATTTATTGTGATTGCACCTTGATAAAAATGCGAGTTAAAGCCAAGTCATCTGGACCATTGTTCTGTTTTAATCAGCTAAATTCCAGACTAATCGCCTGGGGCGTTTTTAAGACTAAGACTCCTTCCGCCTCTCGATGTGCGAGGACGTGTGTGCTACCGATAAAACCAGACAAAGGTGTATATCTTGTCCTGACATCGCCCTTGGTCTCGGTCCCGTTGTCAGGTGACACCAATTAAAAGCGATCACAGGTGCCTGCCTCTTGATCGTGATGTGAGATCAGGTCATGTGACCAGATTCAGAAACAATGACGTGTGCATTAGCACTTTGAAATGTACCACGGGACAGCAATGTTTGTCTTCCCGTGCAGTTGGCATGTCTGATTTATTTTGTATCGTGGGTGGCGTGCGGCAGGAGAGCCCGCTGTGGGGACACGTGCCCTCTGACCGGTGGCGTGACGTGACGTCCTATGGGCTGGCGCCGCTCGGCCAGCCGCGGCTCTGACCGGCGGCGTGCTGTCGTCGGCAGGGAAGGTGAACGTGCTGGTGGTGGGCACTGGCGGCCTGGCGCTCTGGGCCATCCGGATCGGCCGCTTCTTCTTCCCCGAGTGGACGGAGGGACAGTCGGTGCGGCTGACCGTGGCTGTGCTGCGCGACGAAGGCCCTGCAGAACATCACCGACCAGGAGGAGCACAAGTGAGCAGCGGCCGGGCCACGGAGCCGAGTCATGGATGGCGGCGGTACCAGTGTAGGCACTACGGGACAGATCCGCGCGACACCCGCTTTAGGTGGCTCGACAGTGTCGGGCAGACACGTGTGTATACGTGGATGAAGGTCCTGATATTGCGTTGGGTGTGATGACTATGATGAGCTCAGGGATATCAGCAGCATGCTAGCAACACTGTGCCAAGCTTTTGGTCAATATTTGACGAGTACTCTGGACAGATGGTGTGTTTTAGGCGCACAGATATGGCGTCACCATCGCGCCAAGTGCTTTTATGGAGATGCCATGAGGTGGGCCTTCACGACACGTCTGCTCTGACATTCTCGCCTCATCTGCCCAGGGTGGCGGTGTCAAGTACCATACATGCATGCATTCGCGGGCACTTCTTGACATGCATGCATTCGCGGGCACTTCTTGACCATCACCTAAATATTACGCGCAACACTGCAGCGTTCGGTCACAGTTTGGTTGTTTGTTGTTGCGCGCGGCAACGTTATTACTACTGGGAAAAATATCGTGTGACTTCTCTGGCGACGCTGGCGGTACGACCCAAAGGACAGTATTTGAGGCATCCCCGCTATCACCTTGTTCATTCCGTCGATATCGCACAGATTGGGCGGTATCCGCCTCATGTCGCGGCGACGTGCCGTGTCGAGGAGAGGTGACCCTTGCTGTGCCCGTCTCTGTCGCGCGTCGCCTCATGTCGCGGCGACGTGCCGTGTCGAGGAGAGGTGACTTGCTGTGCCCGTCTCTGTCGCGCGTCGCCTCATGTCGCGGCGACGTGCCGTGTCGAGGAGAGAGGTGACCCTTGCTGTGCCCGTCTCTGTCGCGCGTCGCCTCATGTCGCGGCGACGTGCCGTGTCGAGGAGAGGTGACCCTTGCTGTGCCCGTCTCTGTCGCGCGTCGCCTCATGTCGCGGCGACGTGCCGTGTCGAGGAGAGGTGACTCATGCTGTGTTCGGTTGTCGCAGCGCCGGCGAGCAGTTTGAATCGCCGGGGCTACACGGGCGGTACGCTGCTGTCCTCTGTGCAACCCGTGCACTCATCTCACATGCCGTGTGACGCCACCACTAGTCTAATGGTGTTCCCCTTTAACCCCGCACTGGAGCCGGACGACTCACAGCGTGTGAGGGAGTTGTTTTTGCTGTGCTGAGCGTGCGTGGGGACTGGGAACGGCGGCGATAGCTGGCTGGGTTTGCAGCCATGGGCTTTGCCGGAATGCAGGACTGGGGAGGGGCTAAGGAGTCTCCTCAACGTGTCTGCAGGGGGCGAGGGTCTCCCCAAGGGTCACCGTACGAGTTGAGGGGGGGGGGGGCTATGCGGGAGTTTCTGAAGCCAGAAAATGGTTCATGCAGGCAACGGACGAAGTACGTTATATATTAGACGCCCCTTAATACGTTTAAACAACTTTAATCGAAAAAGAATCGATTGAACGGTTACCAGCTGATGTCGGTTTTCATCCAGTGAAAGACACCAGCTATGTGCGGGTCAAAAGCTGTTTTGCTGACTTAGAGAAAAGTGGGCGCGTTAGCCACACGTTATTTCTTCTGAGCACCCTTAAATGGCAAGTACGTTAACATCCACTTTATCGGTCTTAACTTTATGCCCACCACACCATGGAAAAGAAGGGACAGTTATGCCGCTTTTGTAATTTAGCATTTCGTTTAGGGGTAAATCTGCACTAGGTGTAACGCAGGTGTGGCCTAAAATAGTCTTATCTTTTACGATATATTCATACCCTGCATTAATGTAAACCGAAATGACCTGGTGATGCAGAGTTGCTGCTCTCTTCGATAGCTGTTGAGTGTCGCGCAGGCGAACGCCAGTTTCGGCTCGTTGGCCGGCTAGTGACGAGTCCTCTTTGCGAGTCCGTAGCACTGCTGGCTGCTCAGTTTTATATCATCTCCCATGTACTTGTATTGGCGGCAATGTTTTTACAGGACTGCCTGAGCTGGTTATCATACCCAGCTAATTTTAGCCGAGCTTCTTGTGTACCACCTTGTTTGAATGCGCCTACGCATATCCTTTCTATAAACTCGTTTCCAAGGACTTGTCTTGTTTGGTTCGAGTGCCTGCTGAGCAGGGCTCGTGGATTTAATCCCGCACCATAACCCGGGCTGCGCCATTCCGGTTCATTCGAACGTTTCGTCATGTGTGGTTTTCGGCCGAACTGGAGTAGCGGAGTGGTATTTGCTTACCGTGCAATAATGTAACGCATCCGCCCCGTGCCAGGTCCCCGTGGGCAAGACCAGCAATATTGTTTGAGATAAAGTCGAACAAATTCAAACGTGCCCCAGTATTTGATCCGTGGCGAGTACCTAGCGACAGCTGCCGGCGATGGGTCGGGGTCTCGGTGCAAAGTCCAGTGCGATAACAAATCCCCGAGCCTGGGTGTTGTTTGCCATGCTCTTCAGAACTAAACAAGGCTCTAGTGGCTCGTCCAGTGTACCATTCCACTTTTGAATTGGTTTGTGTACACACCAGCGCATAGATAGTTGGCTTCGCTCGCCCTTCCTCCCTTGCGCGGCGATGGCAATCCCACTGTTTAAACGCGCGACCCACGTCATGCATTCGTCTCTCGCCGTCATCTTAAGTGTGACCGTCCATCCCTACACATGTTTGGTGAACCGCTATTCGGAACCGGGCTTGTCCTATCCCAATCGCCCGTCGGTGGCCTGCCGCAGTGTCATGATCTGGCCGTGGTTCGGCTGGGGTGCTGGTGCCCAGGAGCACAGGCTTCGCGTTACATCGTGTCAGGGTGCCGCCATCGACACCTCCCTGCGGCCAGAGCTTCCTGGCCGGGCTCACGCGCTCACTTACCCCCCGGCGCCAAATCTACCAACGAGCATCGCTGCACATTACCAGCGCCGTTGGCCGGGCTCATACGCTCACTTACCCCCGGCGCCAAATCTACCAATGAGCATCGCTGCACATTACCAGCGCCGTTGGCCGGGCTCATACGCTCACTTACCCCCGGCGCCAAATCTACCAATGAGCATCGCTGCACATTACCAGCGCCGTTGGCCGGGCTCATACGCTCACTTACCCCCGGCGCCAAATCTACCAATGAGCATCGCTGCACATTACCAGCGCCGATTGGCCGGGCTCATACGCTCACTTATCCCCCGGCGCCAAATCTACCAATTAGCATCGCTGCACATTACCAGCGCCTCGTATGCACAAGCAGTATTTCGGTCGTGATATCTTGTGATATCCTGCAGTCTTGTAGTATCCTTTGCTACGTGACAATTGAGGGCTTGATTGATGTGGACTAACACCTTCCATTGTAGCAAGAACAAAAGGTGTCGTGATTAGTAGAACTAATTGTTTCAAAATGTTTCTGTAGACTGAAATAATCCGTATGCAGTTCGTCCGTTCGCTGAAAGCCCTTTGTGCTTTAGCTTAGAAAGCGTAATGTGTTTGTCCCCTCCATCTGTTTATAGCGTTGGCGAAATGAAGATTTAAAACATGCTCATACACATTCTGGCTTGTCCCCACTGTTGTCTAGTAACATGAAGGATCATGTTTATTGAAGGAGGTAGTCGAATAAGGGATATTTGTATTTGTTCCTAGTAGTGTCAAGTAAATCAATGATTCCCTGCCACAACGGTGAGGCCAGTGTCCCGAGGGCCAGTAAGTAACCACTCACCTGCCACCTTGCGGGCTGTTCTTGCGCCGGCCCCCTGCCGGCTCCCCGAGCTGGTAAGCGCGTGCTGACGGCCTGGCGCGCCCCCTCTGTGGCCAGGCTGAACATCGTCCAGTGGAGCGAGGACTGTTACGAGAGCCAGCTGATCGAGCGAACCATCAACGCCTGCGAGGGCCGTGTCGACCTAGTCATCGACTTCGCCGCCAACCCGCGGTCGCTAAACCGTTCCCTCAAATGTCTATCCAAGGTAAGTCGCAACGCCGGCGGCGACGGCGCATGGCGCCGAGCTGCTGCTGATGTGGGTGGCAGGTTTTGTGATGTTATAATTTTGTAAAATTTGCCACCATTTTATTTAGATGTGTGGATTGGTTACCATATAGCCAGACCACCCCTCCTGTCGCAACCTGCAAAAATGCAAATGATCCGGTTCAGATCCCGCAGGGTGTCATGGAATCAACGTTCAGCTCAAATCTCCATACAAACGCGGAACGCTCATTTTAAATGACCTGGCCCCAAATTAGAAATGCGCATGACAAGGAGACTGGGTCACAGTATGTCCATACCCAGCGCGCACCAATCCCCTGTCGTTATTCTAGCGCCACATTGTCCGCATACTCATGAAGGCGCGGAACATCCCAATTTTTGGCCGGCTTTCACACAACCCCGCAAACGCGACGCGTGTGCACGACCAAGGCTCCATGCTTATTACTTTCCAATCATTTGTCCCCGTCCACCGACCGGTTTCTTACAGTAGCAGCCGGCAGGTAAGTCACTTTGGCGGCGACGACCGGCGGCCGGTCCATCGATGACTGTGTTTGTCTCACAGGGCCGTCGGCCGGGTCGGCGCGTCCTTTTCGGCAGCAATTTGCTCTGTTTACCTATCTTTTGTGTTTGGGTAGGCGCTTTGATTCTAATTCGTATACACATATGCATATATATGCATATATATAAAAGTCAGCACCAATGATCATCACTATCTGTTGTCACGAGTTAGCTTCACACCTGTGTGACGGGTGCGGTGGTGCCCAGGGCGGCGTGATCGTGATTGGAGCGGAGACGGCTCAGCGCTACGTCAGCCGTTTCGAGAGCGTGGCCCAGGCCAACGAGCAGACGATCGTGCCCGTCGAGATGGGCTCCCTGGACCAGCTGCACACTCTTCTGGATCTCATCGCTACCAAAAAAGTAGGACATTAGCCGGTCATGAGGTAGCTCAGTGCGAAACTAGCACATGTTTTTTATGTTTTCTGCCAAGATGGTGTACATTACTTGTCCGCTCAAAAGTCCTAAGCCTTCCCCGTCGCTGGTGATACAGTCTCGTTTCTGTTTGGTCATTCTAGCTCAGTTTGCAGCGTTTTCGCAGACTGCAAGGTGATCAGCAGTGTTAAATATTCTGGTGCACGGCTGGAGCAGATTGATGTGTTTAAAAGCCAGTATGACAGCTGCTAAGATGTGTTCAGCACGCCGCGGCCCCGTACGATGGCGTTGTCCTCCGGCCGCCTGCGCTGATCCGCTGACATGTCCCGCCCAGGTGGAGCCTCCGCCGTACAACCTGTTCCCGTCAGAAGAAGCTGAGTCCGTCTTCATGAAGCTGGGCCGCGCCAAGATTCACGGCCGCGCCATCCTGCACTTCGAGACGATCCCCGACGCGCCGGAGACCTGAGCAGCGCCGTCTGTGGGTCCGGGACGACGCGGACAGCGTCATCTGTGGATGTGGGACAAGACCGACAGCGCCATCTGCGAGGCGGGCGTGCTAGCGACGCGCCGCGGCACGGCCGGGCGGGCAGCGGCGCTTGTGGCTTGCGTTTGGCGCCGTGCACAGGGCCGGCTGGAGCCAGCCGCTATTTATCCGCATCGAGGACTTTCAGTAGCGACTCTGTGTACCTTATTCCGATTGGGTGTAGTCTTGCGAGGGTGTGACCGTGCACGGAGGCGTCCGCGCGTGAGGCGTCTGCCTCCGTATGAACGGAATGGGACGGTGACGGACGGCGTCTGGCTGGTGGCGCCTTGCGGTGATGGTGAATTGTCGAGAGGACAGAGTCTTGTAACGGCAGAAAGACGTAAGTTTGCGTAGCAATCGATGTCTGCTTGCTAAGTGCGTGCGCTTTGTTTTGCGCGCGTTTATGCAGGTGAACCGGATTCTGCCTGCACAGCTTCTATTTGCTTTGAGTCTCAACAGTGTATTAGAGTGTGCGCTGACTCCTTAGAACTAACCTGGGCGGCAGTTGTGCAAATGGGACCGACTGAAGCAAGCGTTAGGAGCTGCAGATGTGTACTGAGGTAGGCAGTAGGTAGTTGTTAACGCAAAATTCGATGGTCCTGTTGCCGGAATGCTACATTTTGGCGGATAAGATCATTACCCAACTTCATATCCGGTAGGTGCCATCGAAAATCTGTATTGCAAGGCATCGCAGCGAAATATATGTCGTAAGTGAATACTGATAACAAAATAGAATGAGGCGCACGGCAGGCTGAGCATCTTTGTTTGCTTTTTTGCTTGGCGAGTAGATCCGGATCTGAGCTGGACGGATTAGGTTTTTGAATGACTCGCACGGCAGAAAAAGCGGGCTCATTAACTGAGAGTCCACCATAATCCGTCAGAAAGCGAAGTGCCTTCTTCTCTTGCATTGAGAATGGTCAAAGCATAGGGAGCCAGTGGCAGACGCGTCCAGTCTTCCGGCGGTTGGGTAGAAGCACGACCGGTATTAAACCTTCACCAGGGTGGTACGTGTTCCGCTGAGAGGGCCACGCATTCTGACTCCGAGCGCGTGGCTTTGCTCACTACCGCGACCCCGACCAGCGAGGCATGGCTGAGTGAAGCACGATTATGACCCGGAGCAAATGTGGCCCAACATCTGCATCCATTTGAACTATGTCTATTACGATTACAACACCTTCAGGAGCACTCGTTCATGGACTGCATAAAAACATGTGTAGGGCATTGGTTTTAAACAAGGATAGCAATACACCTAGTTTTCTCTTTGTTCCACGCATGCAAGTCGTCGAAATCGGAAAATCGATGTTTTCCGCTCAGGCCTGAAGTCCCTCCCATCAAGGATTGCAATCACTGCGGTTGGCTTAGCACGCGCTCGGGTGCGGCAGGGGTCGATTTGACCTCAGAGGTTTTTTTCCGGACGGCGCGGCATAGCCCTTTCACATTTTGAATAGCTGGAAGCAGTTGAATAGCTGACCTTTTGGCATCAGATTTTATACGTACTTTGCAAGGTCGCTAACCTACGGCAGGTCAAATCCATACCATGGATTTAGCGAAAACAATTTCTGGGAATTGTTTAATCTGACCTCACAACGAAGTGTTATACGAAGCGATATGTCTTTGAGACGGTTGCTTAGGCACAACAATAATTGAATAAATAACATTAAATGACCTAGCGTCAAGTATGAAGGTCAGACCAAGGTCAAAACCAACCTGTTTCTAGAGCCTGCTGCATGGGCTAGCTTCTGGTACTCATTTTGAATTTACCGATTGCAGGAACTGTATTAAACATCGTTTATGGACTTCTTGGGGGACAGAATAGGCCATTTACCTAAAATAACTCACGTCGGCATTATATCTTAAGAACATGCGGCCCTCCATATTCCTTGAGGCTTATTCGAATGCAAATATCAAAGTAGTGTTGCATAATTTTGGTCACCACGACCTCCTAAAAGTCAAGCAAGGTAAGTGACCTTGAAAAGCACCAGTGACCTTTTGCTTAAAACGGATATCCGGGTTCACGGTGATTTCATGACAAGGTCTGGCGGCACTTAGGATACCAATCTGGAATTGACCTCATTTCATGAAGTTTGACCGGAAGGTCATAGCCTAGTAACCTCAAACATTAACACAAGTCAGTTGAAGTACCGACCAACGCACCCTGTAAATTTGGTGTCTCTAGCTTTCCTAGTTTTTTTTTAGATCTCTGTTGGCAAATTGAACCCCCACCCGAGCGGGGGATGTTCAACCAGCCACCCGACCGCGTGTGACTCAAACCCCCACTCACAAAGTCTCGAAGCTCACCGTCGCTCAACAACAATTTGGGTGACACTGTAGTGGGGTACGACGCTTCGTCGATAGTAACGACACTGATGGGTTTTCATGGGTGAACGCCTGTTCCGGTTGTTTATTTAACAGACGCCCGCCGGATGAGAAGTGGGTGTGACACACAGACCCAAGCGGTCTGCTCTGCACCACTTGAATGTGAATGCAAGATTGTGAAGTCAGGCCAAGACTGGCAGGGAGGCATTGCTAGTTTTCTAAGCGAACCTTTCCACTCACGTCTGGTCAAAAACGCTGATAGCTGTAATTCGGGTTTGTTTGCAGAATTCCCAGACCACTTTCGTGTATATTAGATGATTTTTTTAGCCCTTTTCCGAACGAAATACCTAATCATATATGTCGGCTTTTTCAATGAGTCTAAGCGTCATATTATGAAAGGTGGTTAGCATTGCATTAAGATGTTCGAAATAATAAAAAAAACTCGTTCGTAAGACCGCGACGTGCACAATAATGGAGCACCTCTACTCCATGCTGATGCAGAGACCGACGCCAGTTCTAACGACCATTATCTCAACAACCCGCCAGTCAGGGGTGGTGGCGTGGGTTTCTGTCGTCGATCATATGGGCACGCGCCACAGGTGTCGCCAACAGTTTAGCTCGGTAGCGTTGTACCATGGCAAATAACTCCACACCCAGAACCTTAGTCAGGCTCCGGCTTTCCAGTCTATCATCGGAATCCTCTTGTGACCAAAATTTCAATATCACAGGCATACAAAGGAATCTCTCACTTATATACGGCCATTCGATTGGTGACATGAACAGCTGCTGCCGCTTAAAAATTCAGGCACACTAGTCTTACAATCCCCTTTCACCTCGAAAACTTGTGGGACTTCATGACTGAGCTCGATTTACGGCTGGCTTCTCTCCTTTGACCGCGAAAACGACGATCGACCTCGTCGCCATAGCAGCTGAATACATGGCAGAATTCCATCCAAAGTGAATTGTGAGTCGTAGTTGTTTTCACGGGAAGTCTGTGATACACATTAATTACCTACGATCGTTTTCTTTCTTTTCATTCAATCCGAGTGAGAGGATGCAGCGACTCGATGAACAGTTGGGTTTTATTCATATTTTGTTTAAAAAAGATCTTAGAAAACCTGATTTTTGGGTATTTTTGAAAACCTGAGTTTTGGACGGACAGCTTGTCCACCCCTGGACTTTGGATTGGACTTTTTGCTTCCTTGACCACCAATGCCTTGCAAAAGGCAAGCTTGAGGGCAACAAAATTGCATGCATCCATCCCTGCGCCGCGGCGTCCCATCTGCGCAACATTGGGACTTGGTCTGCACCGTTTATTGCGTCAGTTGTTCAGTGCATCTGCGAGGAACATTGTGTGTATAAATAAGGCAATATTAATAGCTCATTCCTTGTGGAAAACCCAAGGAAATGGAAAAATTAATGCGTTGATATTTCGGCAACGTGCTTTTGTCGAAACGAATATCGGTAGTAAAGTCACTTTTATTCATATTTCGGCAACATGCCTTTGTCGAAACGAATATCAGTAGTAAAGGTACTACTGATATTTGTTTCGATAAAGCTATGTTGCCAAAATATCGGCGCATCCATCTCTCAAGTTTCTCTTTATACGAGAGTAAGGTTAAGTTTTCTATGAAGAATAAGTCTATTACTACCGTCTTGTCTATTAGTATCGTTTATTGATCGAATGTAGCAAAGTTGCATCCTTTTTCTATGCTGTATGCAAGCACACTGCCGGAAACAGCCCTATGGCAATGCTCCAGTATGGCAAGTATCGAAACACGTTATCTAGAGAAATGGCACGCCCCAAATGACCACTTTTCACTGAAATCTTCGAAAATGTAGCCGGAGCAACCCGCAACCACACTGATCAGGAGGATGCTGACACGTTCGAGCGTGTGTTGACACTCTCTGCTGGCAACAACGACGATCACATAGGCGTGAAAGTTGCGGGGGTAATTTTTTGAACAGCTTTGGTTTCTGAGACAGGACTTTACCAGATGCGTGGTTGAGCAGGGGGCCAAACAGTGCAGCACCATGCGCTGCAAGTGCCGCACAGCGCGTGCAATGTACTTGTTCAGATGTCACGATTCGGGGTCTTGTGTCAACAAGAAAACTGCGAAAAACGACGAGGTGTTTCGATCCCACTCTGGCAGTTTTTGGACGAGATCGCTGCCTTTCATTGCTGGCTCTGAGTGCTGCTTGTGTTGAGCCATGAAATAAGTGGCAGCGTTTATGAGAAAATAGTCTAATCTTGTTTCATGAAGTCCGAACGGCTTGTAGAAATAGGTGTGTTAGCCCACCACTTCGCACACAATTTTGCCTGCAACTGTCCGAGTGCAACCATTTGCAACGTCATCCATGCCTTGACACGGTCACGGCTTATAATCGTGGAGACCCTCCCGCTTTTCGTCAGCTGGTATCTGTTGAGTCAAACAATCAACCGCCCCTGAGACTTGAACTTCAACACCTGCCAAGTGTTGGAGTCGCCTGTTTGAACGACGCGAGTACGGCTGCGTAAGCCGGCGCGGGGATATATTTATATATATATATATATATATATATGCATATATATATACATACATATATATATATATACATATATATACATATATATATATATATATATATATATATATATATATATATATATATATATATATATATATATGCATATACCCTGGCGATTGGCCATTGAATTGCATGTTTGAAATAACAGAGAGCCATGAGGTGAACGGTCAAGGACTTGTTCAATTAGTTTAATCCTGTGAGGTGGAAGCTCAATTAATGGCATTGGTCATCTAATTGGCTGTGAAATATTCCGTGACTGTGGGCACATTCCACGCTCGGTTTAGCCTCGGCCTTTATTTGGAGCAGTACATGGAAATACCTTAATATGGTACACAATTCGTCAGGCGGCCACGAAAAGTGTCCACCACCAGGAACAGTCCGCCACCAGAAAACCAATGCACCCCCAGTGCCCCAGTCCGCCACCAGAAGCCAGTCTACCACCAGCAACCTGTCCACCACACAAGTAACCAGTTTCATAAAAAACAAGTCAGCTCTTACGTCTGGACTGAGTGGTATTGCAGGGTGATGCCAGCAAAGACATTTCGGTAGCGGGTGGTGAAGCAGGCATTTCATCTAACTTACTCACTAATGAGTGCTGACACTGATCCCCATGCTTGTGTCTGGGCCGTCAGGCGATAACATTATTGTCAAATCAGGCGGGTTAGAGCCGTGGCCGTCGACGGGCAGCTGCCGGGCTAGAGCCGTAGCCGTTGACAGGCAGCTGAAGGCTAGAGCCGCGGCCGTCGACGGGCAGCTGCCTGGCTAGAGCCGTGGCCATCGGCGGCGGGCAGGCTAGAGCTGTGGCCGTTGGTGGCGGGCAGCTGCCGGGCTAGAGCCGCGGCTGTCGACGGTCAGTAGCTGTCAGGCTACTGCCAGGCCGTGGCCACCACCGACAGTTCGGAGCAGGGCTGGGACGTCTGAAAGAACAGCCTTCATGCTGCAGTTTGTATGCTACCGGAGAAGCCCTGGTTTTATCGCGTTAGTCGCTTGCAATACAGCATTTGCCGCTTTCGAATATTTTTCCGTCTAAAAAGTGGTAGCAAAGCTTTACTTCTTGAAAAATAGGTGACGAAAGTCAGGCGCGTGAATGCCAAGTCTAGGACATTCATGTCATAGACGTGTTTAAGCGTTGTCGTCGTAAGACTAGCGTCGTAAGTTTAAGCGTCGTAAGGCGTTGTCACGTCCGGTTTAAGCAGCATGGAAGACGTCAGTACTGGTCAAGTACTTACATTCCACTTCTCAGAACCCGTTTTCAGTTTGAGGACGTCAAAGTGTGAGGACTTCTAAATTAATTCATCGGCTCGATGCCACTGCGCAAAAATAATTTTTTTAGCGCCCAGAAGCATCCATGAAAGCTATTTTTGCATACCGCGCTTCACACAGGGGTGTGAGTAGGTGTTGCCTGACGAGGATGTCACTTGCATGACGTGCCACTGCGGTAAAAATTGGTGCGACCCCTGGATTCCAAAGCATGCATGCGCAGAACTGTGATGTGAAAGCTCATCTGCTGGGCTATAGCTATCCAGAGTGTAGCCTCAGCATTGATGGAGAGTGACGCCCTGATGAGCCGAAGTATGCTCGTTTCCTCTGAAGGTCGAAGAGAGCTGTGAATCTCAAAGTTGTATCGCGAAACGCTATCGGTTGAACTTCGCTGATGGGACATGCTTCGTCTTCTGAAAACCTAAGCTTGATGGATTGTGACGTAAAGCTACCGGTGAATTTCGTTTATGTGGAATGCATTGAATTATGATGCCTTGAACGATGTGCAAACATCGCAGATTAATCGCTGGTGAACACTTAACGCTTTTTCCTGAGCCTGCTGTTATCTGCTTGTCCTCCTGTACCAGGGTATTTTTGTTGGCCTTTTGACTTATTAAAAAAGCCAGCCACAAATCAGTATCGATGCCAAGGGCCTTTAAAGCGTTTACGATTCCATCACGGCAAAAGGCAGATTAAGTTCTCTAGCACGCATGGCTTTTCCTGTCTTTTCTCGGAGCGCTCATGACGCACATGCACCATTGGAAGCCATAAGTTGCCGAGCATAAAAGTACCGATGCCAGTTGGACCTTCGAAACAGGCTAATGCGGTAAGCTGCCAGATGTCGAACAGCTGTATATCATTAACGATGTGACCGACTGGTGTATAGTGTTCTGAAACCAATGCTGCGAAGATTCGTGTTTGATTGAACAGCAGCGGCATCGATTCTGACCGCGACCCACAGCAAGTTGGTTTGATTCCTGATCATTTATCCCTGACTCCAGTTTGTACGCGAGGAGACATTGCCTATTTGCTGATCAGAACCCATTACCTGTAATAATTCCGATGCAGGACCAATGGGTGTCAATTTCTGAGACGACCCGTTCCATGGACTCCACGCAAATATGCACACGCTAATACGTGACACACTTTAAAACCGCTAGCATTATCACGCGCCTCGGGTAGGAGTCAAATTGACCCCGCCCCTGGATGTTTTTTTTGTGGAATGGTTTCCGGACGCCGCGGCGTGGCCGCGCCCAATTTTGTATAGCTGTAGACAATCGAAAAGAAGATCGTCTGGCATAAAAAATAGGTGCACCTTGTAAGGTCACTGACCCATGGTAGGTCAAAAGACAGGCCATGGTTTCAGCGAAGGCAATTTATAGGGAATCGTTCCATCTGATCCTACAACTGAGTGTTAGATGAAGCTATACATCTCTGATGTACCTTCTTAGGCAGCGCAACAATTGAATGGACAAAGTACATTGATCTAGGATCAGGTATGAACGTCAGACCAAGGTCAAAACGGACCTGTGTTATTACTCTAGGGCTTGCTATATGGGTTAGTTTCTGGCGCCATTTCAAATTTATTGACAACAGAAACCGCATTATACACCCTTCATGGGCTTCCTAATGATCAGGATAGATCACTGACCTAAAATGACCCAGGTGAGCATTATGTTTTAGGAGCATAATCTTTAGCTTAATCTTTGCCGCTTATTCAAGAGCAAAAATCAAAGCAGTCATATATGATTTGGTCACTATGACCTTCGAAAGTCCAAACAAGCTCACTGACCTTAAATGAGCACTTGACATTTTGCTTAGGGTAGTTCTCTAGGTTCTAGGGGCCCTTTGAAGACCAGCCTGGAATTTGACCTTGTTTGACCTTATTTGACCCGAAGGTCATGACTTAGGAACTTCAAATTTTAAGCTAAGTGAGTTTACATACAGGTCAACACACGCTGTGAATATGGTGTTTCTAGCCCGCTCAGTTCCTGAGATCTCAAGAGGTCAAATTAATTTAAGAGGTCCCCTCAAATTAACCCTCCACCCGAGCGAAGGGCATCTAACCGGCCACACGGGTGCTTGTTAAAATAAGGGTAATGCTATCGTTGAGGCTGCTTTTTCAAGGTCAGCGATCGAATTGGGTCAGCTGTTAAGCAGATGAGGTCAGATTTGATTATTTCCATCGCCTAACGATTAAAATTTTGACGGGCAGGTATGTTGCATCTTTGGAAGGCCTTTCTAACATTATTTTCCCCATTGACGTGACTTGTTTAGTTTTTTATACTGCCGGCCAGCCCAACACAACAGGAGCTTTAACCTCTCTGACATGAAGTGGCATGTTATAGGTCCCACCTGTCGCTGTATAGCACATCCAATCTGAAAGATTTGTGAGAGCTATTCGACTCACTGTCGTAGCATGCGTTGCTCATGTCATAGCAGGAGGGGAATGCAAAGTAATTGGACCGCTATGATTTAAATTCTGATTTGACTTATCAACTGTCCCATCTGCTATAGTTCAGCCACACCTATCTGATACGGCCTGACGAGAGGAGAGCCTTCTAATGCTGTTTGCTCTGTGGCTCTATCTGGCTTGCCTAGTTTCCAAAATCTTAGTTTGATACCTCAGGCCCCTACCTTGTAAGAGGAATGTAACAAAGTTTCCGCATGGAGGGAGGGGGAGCACCGAATTAGGAATAAAGATGCTCCAGGATTAGCGCCGAATTGAGTGCATCGGAAACCAAGTTAGGAACGTCTGTTTACTATGATTTGGTCAGTAGCATTGGCTTGAGACAGCGCCGCATCCCAGCAGACCCAATCTCAGCAATCCGATGCGGACATCACCTCTGCAGTGACGTCTGACAGTGACGCACACCTGCCTCTGAGAGTGACGCACATCTGCCTCTGAGAGTGACGCACATCTGCCTCTGAGAGTGACGCACACCTGCCTCTGAGAGTGACACACAACTGCCTCTGCGAGTGATGCACAACTGCCTCTGAGAGTGACGCACAACTGCTTCTGAGAGTGACGCACAACTGCTTCTGAGAGTGACGCACAACTGTCTGTTGAATGATGCGTAACTCCCACCCTATCATTCTCGGCCAGCGATCGCAGAAGCGTGACGAACATGGCGTCATCGTGCCGGCGCAGTGACATCGAGAGGCGCCGTGGGCTGGCAGGCAGACGTGCCCCATGTGCTGGAAGGCGTAGCATGGTGAAACACTGGCCCCCAGTCCGGAGTGAGCGGGGATTGATTGATTGATTGAGTGAGCGGGTTGAGTTCAAGCTCTTGCGTTGTGTTAACGATCTTTCAGCATACCAGGAGGCACTCGCTCAACGACTGGTGCTAAAACGACTAACAGCTAGTGCTTAAACAACTAGTGCTAGTGCTAAACAATAGTTGCATTGGAAGTACCTAATATTTTGAACTGCGGTTCTCTTCAAGAGCTGTAGGCGAACTCTTGAGGACGGGCATACGTCGAATTATTAAGCACCCCAGTATGAAACATTGCCAACATATTCAACATTGCCACTGCATCTTGACAAAATATCACGCTCATACATCTCGGCACGTTCAATTCCAAGGCCAAGACGTTTCGGCGGCAACGACTGAATATGGATAGGAACCATCAAGAACTGGTCAGGGCTGTATTCAACGCCTGTCTGGTCTTCTGCTCTGGTGCCGCGGGGACGGGAGCGCCTGCCCTGGCGAGTGCGGCACCGCGTTGGTGAGGCTGGGAGGAACTAAGGTCAGCTGCGCTCATGTGACCCGCCCCCGACCGATCACAGGATGGCGCGCGAGACCACCCCGCCAGTCGGTGGCTGGCCAGGACGGTCAAACGCAACGCCGGGGTCAAAGCCGGGGTTGGCAACGTTTGTTAACGAAATGACGATGGGCAAGGAAAACATGGACCATAACAGCTGACGACGAGTCATTTTTGTTCTTGGCTAGCTTTGCTTTAAAGGGAATGTTCCGCTTTTGAAGATATTTAAGAAAAATCAGGTCTGATGAAATAAGCTCACCTGCAACTAGTGGTGTGCTTTTTAGTGAAAAAGGCTGTTCTAGACGACGTAACTTCTCTGCTTGGTACATATGCTCCCTGGTACGTGGTTTTATTACGTCATCGTACGTTGCACTATATTGGTTAAGAGCCGATTGACGGCCCTTATATTTGCAAATCGTGTTAAGCAATGTCAGATAGGAAATACTTGACAATTGTATGTGTCTTGGGCTTGATTGCCATATGTCTTCGGCCAGCGTAATGGCAGGATTTTAATGAAGTTAGTATGGCGTCATGGTGAGCTTGATATCCTCTCCCTGATATACCTTCTCCATCTCGCGGGCGTGTAGCTCAGACGCTAGAGGGGCTTAAGTCTCAAGAAGACCCGGACTCTGAACTGCACCAAACGATCTTCAAAATAGCTGTTTCATTTCAAAACCCCATACAAATGTGGAACACTCACTTAAGCATCTTGGATAAAGCTGAGATGGAATCGACAGCTTAGAGGTCCAGCAAGAAAAAAATCTTGAAATATGACTTCCGTACACCGTTAATGCACACTGTATAGCCTTGCAAAGGTTGAATCAGCTCCCGCCAAAGGTGAAGTGACGCGATCCCAAATACCCGCGCGATCAGTCAGCAGCTGTAGTCGCCCCCAGCCAGCAGTTCAAAGTTGAAGTGACGCAATGCCAAATACCCGTGCGATCAGTCAGCAGCTGTAGTCGCCCCCAGCTAGCAGTTGCGGTCGTCCAGGAAAGGTAGGAGTCGAGGGGACCACGAGCACGTCCGGCCGCAGCGCCCACAGAACTGAGCCCATGCCGTTGCAGACAACGTCGCAGGACTTGAGGTTTTTCCGCTGAAGCTCCACGACTAGATCATATTATTTCAAATCCGCGAAAGGTGGGCGTAGGTAAGAAACGCTGCTATGAGGAACTCTGGCTCCCATTCCTTCCAAGAAGCTAAGACAATCGCATGATCTAATATCCTGTGTTATCTCAATATAGCTACCATTCCCTATGAACACATTAGCAATCCTGTTTAACCCCAGGTGACACTACATTTCAGAGGTAACAAACAGGACAGGGGTATGTTTTGTTGGCAGAAAACACATTACAGAGTTTGAAAATAGCTAGGTCATGTCTGATAAAATGAGAAAAGCTGACCCCATTTCAGAACTATAGTTTCTGCTTGCCTAGTCAGTCTTCTTAAGTGATGAGTTAAACAGCAGCTTCAACTGATCCATTCCATGCCACAGCAGATATTTTCTTCATTTTTGCAGCATTTTGTGTACCCTTTTTCATATCTTAAATAAAGATTTGGTAATATTTAGAGTAGCTTGTGCAATCACCAGAGCTCTTGGAAGCAGGCAGTATGTATATGATGTCAAAGCGCCAGGTGTCATGAGCACCATGGCAGGATTTGAATGATTTTACTATAACGTCATGACCACTGAGGTGACCTTGAAATGCCCTCCCCAATATACCTGTCACATTTTCGTGGGCACGTAGCTCAGAACCTTGCTTAACCTTATTTAGCCCGAAGGTCATGGCCTAGGAACCTCAAACTTCGACTTAAGTGAGTTCATGTGCAGATCAACGCACTCTGTACATTTGGTGGCTCTATCTTACTTAGTTCTTGAGATTTCAGGCGGGTCAAATTGACCCCCAACCGAGCGGAGCGTATCCGACCGGCCCCCGGGCGCGTGTCAAGTTATTAACAAATTGCAATACGATATACTTGTTGGGGCACGGCGAAAGACGCCCACCAGGCAACACATGTCGCTCCAGTCTCGGAGCATGCCTAGGGTATGGTGGTCAGTTTGATGACGGCTAAGATGAGCTCGAAGCACATACGTGTGTTCATAACGGGCATGGTCAAGGATGCCTGTATAGTAGACGCCATCTCTAGTGCTGCCTGCCATCGGTTAAAACTCTGCCGTGTATTCTGCTGTTTTGGCTATCAGGATCCTTCGCTGTGTCTTTTTCGCGGTCGGGTAAAGCAAAGCCAGCCGGAGATCGAGTTTAATCGTGAGGCCCCGGCAAGTCCCGAGGGTGGGGAAGACCGTTGTTGTGATTTGGCTATTCCATAGTCTAGGGCGGGTGCATCTGCTCTCCTAGCACCAGAAGTTATCCTGACATAAGTCGGACAACGTAAAATGGAGTGTTTTGGTTGTGTGCATGATGTTGAAAATTGTGGTGATAAAAGATGCTTTCGGCGATATGCTGATTCCTGATGACGCTACTGGGCGTGGATTCCCATTTCATGTCATATGGCAGCGCATGACGCTGCTGGCGACAATTTTGTCTCCAGAAATTCGGGCAGCGACAAAAAGCACACTTTTACCGCCCCTGCGGACTGGATCCTGAAAAAGCAATCTGTGAAGTGCTACAGTCGGGTGTGAGCATTCTATCTTATCACTAGATGTGGTGCAGTATACAGACGCGGTTTATGTGATCACAAGCGCAGCTGTGCAAGCTAGACGGTTGCACAAACCACGCCAGCTGCCGTCGGGTCAGATTTTATGTAATTTCTTCAGATGCCGACATGGTTTAAAACAAAAAATGAAAGATATTGAATGATGGGACAATAAACAGAACATTTTTGAGCTGAACATTTGACATTCAAACAAAAACAATGTTTGTTTGTTGCCGCTCCCCGATTTTTCACTTTTTGGGGATAGGACCATAGCGACCATCGAGCATATTTCTGGTAAGCACATTCATGAATCCATGAACCTGGTGCTCGCCGTCCCTGCCCCGGAGCGAGGCAGGCGACGACGACAAAGTTTCAGAACCCGAGTTTGAAGTTAGCCCCAATGTCATTTAATCTGTGAATGTAATGGCCGAGTGGTTAGCGCCTTCAGATCTCACGTCGGGACCCGGGTTCGAAGCCGGGTTGCGCTACGGCCCCTGAGCGCTAATATGATGACCGCAATCGCGGGCGTCCATGAATGGGTTCGTAACGACGTGTGCTGTGATTTCCTTTATTTCTAAGAATCGATGGAAATATCGCATTTTTATTTTATAATTCTGCTGGGGGCTTGGGTTGAGCACGATGCACTTAGTTTGCGCCTGAGGCTGAGTCCAAGTCGACCACCCGTTCAGTCGGCAACCTGAGTTAGGGTACGTGTCATCTGTAAAGCGAGCAACGTGAAGCCCGAGTTCCGAAAGGTCATGTGTGTGGACTTAATTTCGAGTCCGGTTCTAATCGGACCCGTTCTGCGGGGTTAGAGAGGCTGCGGCCCGGCGCTCACCCGTCGAGGAAAGCTGTTCACTGAAGGTCAGCAGCGCTGGGCAGGCCTTGACTTTGTCCGGATGCGCCGGGAGCCGGCCGGCGCGGACGGGACTCCGTCAGATGCCGCCCCGCACCGGATTAGTGAACACCAGTGAAAGTGACCTTTGATTGGCCAAACCGAGCCAGTTGGACACAAATCGATGAGCTCAGGGTTTGCTTTTTGGTTCTGATCTTACTTTGGTGTTCCACGGTTTCCTGGAGCCATTTGAAGTTACGTCCATGGTAGCATTGCTACAATGTAGTCAGGATGAAGGGCACCCTTCAGATAGCCTTACTTTTTCTTCTTGCACGAAATATGGTGTAATAATTCCAACACAATGAGGTCAGATCGAGAACGCTGCGCGATTTAGCGTAGAGTACCGTTTCACTATCCAAGAAGCTCACAAAGCTCATATCTAACCCAAAAACATAGGAAAGCAGGAATGACTCTTCTGCGTAACTTGCAATAACGGCAGCTGAGCCCAATAACTGAACGCCGTTCGCACGAAGGATGCATCTCCGCTTAGCTTTCTGGTAGCCGGCATGCTTGATGTCCCTAATCTGATGCAAGTGCCTTTTTTTTTTGTTAATTCACAAATCTTCAGACGCGGGCACATGAAGGCGCGGCTCGTGGACGTCGCGCGGCGACTGGTTCTCACTTGTGAACGCCCCACGATGGCTGGTTCTCACTTGTGGACGCCCCACGGTGGCTGGTTCTCACTTGTGGACGCCCCACGGTGGCTGGTTTTCACTGAGATAGGACGGTTGCTTCCTGTGCCTGGTGCACATTAATGGCTCGTTCCCGCCCTGGCGTGCAGGTACCACTCGATACACTGATTGCGTGTCGGTATTTGGCTCTGAGAGTGGCAAGATTTCCGTCTTTTCAGGGTTTTATCTGGATTAGTCATCCAAAAATGTCATGTCCTTAATCCTCGCTGGAACGCCGCATAATTCGTATCACTACGCGGTCCGTGAGCCTTTCCTGTAAAGGTAAGACACGCATGCTGCGGACGCGGCATCATGCCAGCAATACGGATGGGTGTAGTTAAACGTGTAACGTATGGCTTGCCTTCTATTGACAGCTCGACGCCCCTTGCCTATCTTTATTTTAGGTTGTTAGAGGTGCAGCTTCCGCATGGACACTGATGACTATCCAAGTAGGGATGGAGAATGCTGTCAAGGACTTGGCTGGCTTGTGCAGGCTCGCTGCGTTTCGCCCGCTGAGCTCACTGGCGGTCGCACGAATCGGCTACAACTGCCACCAATCCTATTTGACGGCTTGGACACCACAAAAAGAATCAAATCAACACCCATGTAAAACGTGGAGTAAAGCTTCCATTTCTGTAGCAATAAAAGGATATTTTCTAAAGTTTTCACATCTGGGGCCTGTCCGTAAACCTAAGTCGTCATTTCAGACACATATCGGGTCGACGCACTCGGGAAGTAACACGACGCTTAGTCTGTTGCACACGGTCGTCTTATTACACTTCTGCCCCACTCAAACATGCTGCTCCACAGTTGCTTTCATACACCCACGTTGAATATGTGCCTGGTTGTTCCGGACCACATGACAATAATTTAAGTGCAACAAGGCGTCATTTGGCAGTCACTCCCCCTGCCGGCGCCAATCGTTGTCGGACAATTACCCCAGCCAAATCAGAGACGCTCCTCGGGTACCGGAGCCGTCTAGAAGTCGAACTTCTTCTCCGGCTCGGAGTAGTCGTAGCCGCAAGGTGCCTTCACCGTTTTCGTCTCGTAGCTGGTCTCCACCACGGACTTCACGACCACTTTCGTCTGGGTGGAGGTCCTGTCCACGATGGACGTGCTCAGCTGGGTCTTGGTGGCACCAGGCAGCTGCTGCGTGGCCGTCACCAGCTGGACGGACGTCTGCACCACCGTCTTTCCTGGCTCGCTCTTCGTCTGCGTCACAGCCACCGTCTCGTAGCCGGTGCTGGTGACGACCTGCGTCACCAAGCTCTGCTGGGTTTGCGTGACCGTCACCTGCACGTTCTTCGTGTCGCTGACCACCCGCTGCTGCACCGACGTCACGGTGGACGTCTGCGTGACCGTCTTGATCTGGACCTGGGTGGAGACGATGGTGCTTCTCACCGTCTGCGTGACCTCCTCGCGGTTCGTCTTGATTACGGTCTGAGTGGTGGTGATGACCTGGGTCTTGTCCGGCTGCTGCACGGCAGTCTCCTTCGTCTCGGTCTGCGAACGCGAGCGACCGGTCAGGCCCCGGAGACCGGGGCTGCATCCCGCCGTGGCCAGACGAGAGCGCTAGCTGCCTACAGGGCGCCGTTCGCACAGAGCTGCGAAGTAAGGTGGTCGCTGCGCCGGGCCCATGACGTGGGTTAAAGCGCACACATGCCAACAAAATATTTCCAATTCAACTGTATGCGCATCTAAGGGGTGATCGGCCCGGCTGCGGCTCGCCTACGTGCCCTCATCTGCTCTGTATGCGGCTTCATCGGAGCAGTGCTAATCTCAATGGAGTGCAAACAATATTCATCAACAACTTACAAACGTCAGCATCTGAATATTGCCGAAAAGCGCATGCTGAAAACGACCCAAATCCCTGTGCCCTGAAGTGATTGAGGGCAAAGTTTCAAAGGAAGCCTGCGAAAGCCTGCCTGAGAGCACTGACCTTGGTCTGAGTGATGGTGTTGACGACCGTCGGACCAGGCACCACCTTGGTGGACGTGATTATCCGCGTGAGAATGTTTGTCCTGATCGAGACCTGGTCAGGGAGGCTGCTGGTCACGACGTTGGTCTTGACGACGGTGTTGGTGCGTGTGACGGTCGCCTGATCGGTGATGGTGCGCGTCACTGTCTGCACCACAGTGGAAGTCAGCACCTTCGTGGCCGTGATCGTGCGGGTCACGTAGTTGGTGGTCACCACCTCCGTTGTGCTCGAAATCGTCTGCACCTGCGTCACGGCATCGCCAACCTGGGTCTTGATGAGCTGCCTCGTCTGGGCCTCCGTGACTGTGCTGATGCTCGTCTTGGTCACGGGCACCGTCTCGGTCACCACGACCGTGCGCGTCACCAGCTGCGGCACCACCTTGGTCTCGGTCTTGTAGCTGGTGATAGCCTTCGGCTGGATCAGGGTGCTGACCTTCTCATACTTTGAGGTTTTGGTCACGTACGCGACTGAGGTGACGTCGACCACTGCTTTGCAGGGCGGCAGGTAGTCACTGCCGGGGTACTGAGGCGCCGCGTAACAAGCGGCCAGCAGGCCGGCCAGCAGGATCAGGCGACTCATTCTGAAACGGCGCAGCCCGGTCACCTTTCGGCGCCAGTGGCCGCTCCAAGACTAACACGCTGGCCATCACACGATGTCAGGTTCCGACAATGCGCGCTTAAAGCTGAGGGAGAGGGGCTCGAACGTGAAGAAGCTTTGGTGGGATAGCCAATGGGTTTGACAGCGATGTTAGCTTTGTGACCTTTGAGCGGGTTTTCGCTTGCCTGAATTTGTTCTAGTGGATGGTTTAGTGTTCAAGAGTGGGGAACGGTGAGGCGCGCACAGAGACAGAGACATCAAGAAACTCAGCACCACCCCCAACTGCCAGGATAACAGCGCACGCGTAAGCATGACACACAGGAGCGGTCAAAATCCCGTCCTATGTCAATCAAGAACAAGTGCAGATAACACACACGAATGAAACAGGCGTATTGTTGGCGCGGCTGAAAATTTGTCGCCTCTTGTTCTCACGCTTACCTGAGTCCATCCACTTCGCAGGTGGCACCCCCGCAGTCCAGTAAATTTGCCGGTGATTTCGTATAGCATATGGTCTTTCGGTTCCCTTAGATTTATTAATTTCCAGAGCATGAAATTGCGGCGGAACGGCCACAGCGCATGACAAAATGGTCATGTGGTCACAACAGGCACATATTCAACGTGGGCAGCAATCGTTCAGCACACTCATAACTTATACCCTCTCATCGCTCGGCGCTCGTGCGGCGCTGTCTCGGTCTTGATGAAGGCCGGCGTCCGTGGCGTCTAGATCAGCAGCGGGTTCTCCGGAGTGTCGTAGTTGTAGCCCTTGCACGACTCCGTAACCGTGGTCACCTTGACGACCTTCGACGGCTGAATCTTGGTGGAGGTGACGACCTCCACACCGGTCTGGTACACGGTCGTCGTCTGAGTGAGGGTCACGTCCGGGCCGGGCACGCGCAAGGTGGTCGTCTGCGTCTGGGAGAGGACGCGGACCACGTCCTTGCCCGTGACTGTGTTGATGACGGTCCGCGTCTGGGTGACCACCACCGGCTTGGTGGAGATCTTCGTCTGAGTTTGCGTCACGTACTCTGGTACCGTCTGCGTAACGGTGACGACAACGGTAGAGACCTTCGTGCTGACCACGGTGCGCGTGGCGTATGCCGGCTGCGTCTGGGTGATGACCTGCGGCACGGTGACCAGATCCGTCTTGGTCGCAGTGTCTGTGATGGTGATGGCCCTAGTGTTGACGGCGGTCTTGATCTGAGTAATGGTCTTACCAGGCAGTGTCTCCGTCAGCGTGACAGTGATGTACTGCACCTTGGTGTCAATCTTGGTCACGGCGGGCAGCTGCGAGGATGCCACCTTGGTCTGCACCAGCTCGCTGGTCTTGATCTGCTCCACCGTCTTGCCAGGCACGACCAACGTGCTGGTGGAGTAAATCAGCTTCTCCACATTCTTGGTACCCGTGTTGGTGACCTTCTTGGTCGCGGTCTCCTGTTTCGAGACCACCTTGTCTGCGTCACCCTCCAGCGTCTTGAGCTGCTCCTTGTTGAGCACGCTGACTTCGCTCACCACCTTGGTCCTCGTCACGGTGATCGTCGGGCCCGGCTGGCTGACAGTCTTGGTCACGGTCAGCTGGATGGCGCGCGACACAACGCTCGACTCAATGACCTGCTTGGTCTCGCTCGCGGTGTTGGTGACGCTGATGGTGCTGGGCACGACGCTCGTGACGGTTGACGTCAGCAGCACCTGCTGCGTGACCACCGACGTCAGCACGCGGGTGACGGTGTTTGTGACCACCTTTGTCTCGGTGTTGAAGATGGTTTTGGGCTCGGGACACGCGGGAGGCAGGTAGGCGCCGGGCACCTCAAGCTGGCCCGCCGCCAGAGCCACCAGGACGGTGGAGGCCAGAATACGCCACATTCTGGAACAGAGGAGTTACATGGGCGGAGTCAGTGATTGGACCTTATGGCTGTGACTCACGCTAAGCAACGCGTTGGGCGATGGGCAGCAAAGTCCAATCACTTCTCACACCGGCATGTAACTCGCTCTGTCCCAGATGCGGGCGGACGTAGGCTTATCAGCTCGCCAGGCGTGAGAAGGTGGATGGACTTTATCGCCCACAGCGACTTCCACAGGCACGATGTGATGAACAGGAGTGTGGGTGGCCAAGCTCCCGCAAAGTTGTAAATCCTTATACTTGCTCCGTCAGCCATGTGACAGAGAATTTACGTGACCAATCTTATAATTTCTTTCGCTTGTCGTTTGGTGGGCGTTCCACACATGCAGGCCTCTAACACCTGCATAAGTTTCGTGCTGGACGGCGACGGGTGAACCAGGCCGCCCCGATGCACAGTTGGTAGTGTGGGTAACTCAGGTACCTTCGCTCTCCTTCCCCTCTCTTAAAAAATTGGGTACCTCCCAAACGAGCATGCTTCAGCCAACAGCATTTTCTTGTCCTATTTTAGGTCGAGGGTGCGTAAGTCGTTCTGTGGGTACCAGGGCACCCACAGAACGACGAACCCTGACGACTTCAATCTGTAGACAAGTAACTGCACAACTCTCCTCGGGCGCTTCTACTTCTACTACTTTTCCTTCTACTACAAATGCATTCTGCAACCTGGTACAGTGTTTGAACTCGTTCAAACCACTAGCCAGGCCAGCGGGAGAGAGACGGTAGTCATGCAACATCCAGGGGCAGTGCCCATGCACTCACCACTGCCCCTGTAACATCCATGGGTAGTGGTGAGTGCAGAGCGGTCACACTGCCCACCACAGAACAACAGAAAAGAATGTTGAAAAAAGAACGCAGCTATTCGACACCAATACGGTTTTCATGACGGTCTAGGTTGAACAAGTGCCTTAAAAATATTTTGGAGTGAGCCACGGAATATGTGATTTGATACACATACATCTATTTGATGTGCATAGTTAAGGCCATATACATACAGATACATATATAATTATAGATGTATATGGCCTTAACCATCTAATGTATCATATAATAATGTTGTGAATACATGGGAAAATAATCAACGTACTGCAAGTTTATGACGCAGGAAAGGCATTGTTCAACGAGAGTGGCTCGAGCCAAATGTCTTTGAGAATGCGTAAACTGAATAATCACGGGCAGAAATTTGGAATGATAAATTACACGTCACGCAAATCATGAATATCTCAAAAGCGCCATTACAGACAAAAGATTCTCAGGGACTGCCACCTTCAGTTAACAAAAGCGCGATAATTTTTGATTTCATGTAAGCAAGAGAGACTTTAACCCGGTCTTTCGGCATTAAAAGTCACGAGCAAGATTGCATATACTGAAGTTTATCGGCAATTAACCTTCGATGAGGTGCTGCTTAAAGGATATACTCAAGCCAGCATTGATCACATTGGGAAAACTACACAACCAATACATGTGGAGTTTTCTTAATGTAAAGAACGCCTGCTTCATAAGGTCGTTTTATCACCACCTCCCGGCACATTGAGGGTACCCCCATTATCAGCTCAGCTATTCGCAACTCATCATTGAATGAAATCAACGTTGCTTTATCATTCTTCGCTTCTAGCTCGGTTCTTCCTTCACACGGAATGCTTTCGCCTTGGAAGTCACTAATTCCACCACTTCCACTGACACCTTCACCGCCACAGCTGACGTTAAGTCTCAGACTTCACCAGCGCTACAACCGACTTGCAGTTCAGACTGTGGGGGCACTCACCTAATGATTTTTGTCCGTTCCACTCGACGACGAGCAGAGCAGTTGGCAGCTACCCGAATGTGGTCACTGCAACCGGCCGCAGGCTTTATAGCTGTCCGGCGGCGGCGGCGGCGGCGGCCGGGGGACGTCCGAGGGGGCTGGGTCTCGGCCCTCCGACTCGCGAAGATCAGCCGTTGACCTTGCCGACGAAGAGAGAAAGTGTTGAGATTCCGCGGGCGAGCGCGGTAGGGCCGGCGACAGCGTCATATCTGCCGTCGGGGCGGGAGCTCGCCGGACGTGCTCCCTCTCGGCGCAGCCGGCCAGGGGGCACTTGGGCGCCGAGAAAGCTGGAGGAAAGCTGATCCTGGGGAAGGTCTGGACTGCTAAAGGCGATGCGGAAGCGTGTGAGGCCATGTCGACTGTCGGAAGGGGTCAAGCACACAATGTTGACGGATTTGGGACTGATTGGCTCGTCAAAAAGTGTGCTATCGTATTTCAGCAACTTTTAGACCGGTTTCAGTTCATGGCCATGAACCCATCAATGATTGAGCTGACATGAAATTAACTTTGAAGGATTGCAATTACTGAGCATAGAACAGCTCAAAAGCACCAGCTTTTCCTGGAGAACTTTAGGCTTAGTTAAACATAGAAAAGGATGGCGCAAATTCCACTGAACAAGGTACGTCAAACGTGCGAATGGATCTATCCACATCCAATGTCTCTGATCTGCTGGTCACTTTGGACCCCACATATCAGGACACGTTTGACCAGTTCGCATGCCTTGACCACCTTGAGGTCCCTGGTCCTTTACAGGCACGCTAATTCCGTGCGTCGATCTCTTGACTGTCTCGAGGCAGCGGGCTTGTTTCAAATATCTTGTAAATATTTAGAGGCCTGAGGATCTCTTGGCTGACTCAAGGCCTGTGGAGAGTTTGGAATCCCCTTTTTATTTAGCATTCAGGGGCTGGGCTGATTAAGACAATTTAAGAGCTGACAATCGCGAACCCTAAGATTAGACAAAGTTCCAAAAAGCAACCAAACCGCTTTTTAAAGGCAGTTACTCCCACGCATCGCTAGTGTTTTATGTCTCAACCTCATGAAATGGTTTCGGCCATGGCGGCCTCACTTTACTCTCCTTTGCTTTTAAACCGGAGGCCAACAACCATTTTGGTGTCTTCATTGCATATTGCCCATTGCGCAGTGTTGTTTTGTCGGGCGTATCGGCTACAAAGACCATATCCTTTAACCCTGTTGCTGTGTCGGAATTTCCCTGAAAACTCAGGTCCCATGACCACCTCAATGTTGCTTTTAATAATAAGAGGCGTGCAACCATGTAGGAGTGGAACTCAGTAAGAGCGCATTACGGTGCTTTTTGGCTTCTCATCAGGTGTCATTTATTAAACAAAAGCACATCCAAAGGGCATCTCTCAGGCTGAACATGTAACTGAAGATCTCTTCATAATCTTGAACCCTTTGATCATCTGATATTCCTTGTTTAGATTAGGGCCATTGCACTGAGGGTTGATTGCCAGCTTCGTTGACCCTTCACTAAGAAGTGAGCTTAGAAAGATTCGGTCGACTGAAATAAGTTTTGCGTTAAATAACTAGGCAGTTGTAAAATGTTCTACTGGTTCGTTCGGTACCTGTTGATAGTACCACTACCGATTGAGTCGGTAGTGGTACTATCGATTGTGACAACATTTTGGCCCATATCGTGGGGATTAAAAATGCACAGCAACTCGAACTTGTGTTGGTCAGTGCGCGTCTAGTTGAACTTAGACTTCGACAATCAAAGCATCCCACCCGTTATCAATTCTAACTTTTGAAAACTTTCATGTCGAATTAGATCCCTTTAGCAGTCCGGACTTTGACTACAATCTTTGAACACGGTCATCCCTGACCTATCCTTTTGGATTGGACTATTTCCGTTTAGCAGCAGCTTGCTCCTCTAAGGCGAATGCCTTATCGACTTTGATCCTCATTGGCAATCTTGGGATGTCCTTCTCGGGCCTATGCTGTATGAGTCATCCAGCCGTTGAATCGCTTAAGTCTAGGTTATGAGATCTCTTGCTTGAACTTTTCATTACAATTTGATGCCTTTGCGAACCATCGAATATATTGGGTCAATCGACTATATCGAAAGCCATGGCCATCCCAAGTCACCCGATATGATATCTGACCGCTTGGTTGTCGGCAAACTTTCTTTGTTTCTTTGAACACCTTTGGCCCTTGGCCCCCTTACGACTGCCCGGATCCGCTTGGTCCCCCAGGCTCCCGGACCGTCTTGCATGCTCTTGACCATATAGCGGCCTGTGATCCCTTTTTGTCCTCCGGCATAGTATGGACTCTGGCTTGTGTCCAGGCCCACTGCACCTAGGCCTTTTGACTTTCCAGGTATCCCTTGATAACCAAAACCCCTTGGTCTGCCATTTCGGAGATTTGTTTACCATTTGGGATCGTCCCAAAGCCTATGAGCACCTAAATACGCCATCATCATATAAGATCCCCTACAGATCATGAGTCTTGGAGCCTTTTCATCATGCTGTGCATTTTGATTGCATTGGAGCTCCTTTGCCCGCAGAATTCGTCTGAGCTTTGTTTGACTTGAGGCGTTAAAGGGCTCGTGGCGACCAGCTCCCCTGATCAACAGAGACTACTGACCTCGCGGTCCCCTGGCCGATAGGGACTACTGACCTCGCGGTCCCCCGGCCAACAGAGACTACTGACCTCGCGGTCCCCCGGCCAACAGAGACTACTGACCTCGCGGTCCCCTGGCCAATAGGGACTATTGACCTCGCGGTCCCCCGGCCAACAGAGACTACTGACCTCGCGGTCCCCCGGCCAACAGAGACTACTGACCTCGCGGTCCCCTGGCCAATAGGGACTACTGATCTCGCGGTCCCCCGGCCAACAGAGACTACTGACCTCGCGGTCCCCTGGCCAATAGGGACTACTGACCTCGCGGTCCCCCTGGCCAACAGAGACTACTGATCTCGCGGTCCCCCGGCCAACAGAGACTACTGACCTCGCGGTTCCCTGGCCAATAGAGACTAGCTGATCTCGCGGTCCCCTGGCCAACAGAGACTACTGACCCTCGCGGTTCCCTGGCCAATAGGGACTACTGACCCTCGCGGTCCCCCGGCCAACAGAGACTACTGACCTCGCGGTTCCCTGGCCAATAGAGACTACTGACCCTCGCGGTCCCCTGGCCAACAGAGACTACTGATCTCGCGGTCACCCGGCCAACAGAAACTACTGACCCCGCGGTCCCCTGGCCAATAGGGACTAGGGGCTTCGGGGTGCCCTGACCATTTTGAGACTTTGTACTGATTCGGATTTCTCATTCTCTAGTAACCGCTGAATCGTTTCAGCACTCTTCAACAGCCTGGGAATCCGGCCAACCTGGGCTCGTCGCCCGTCATGCTCTTTCATTTTATGGAGCTCCATTGGCATGTCTGGAGGATTTTGATTGTTTAAAAAAACTCTTAGTAGTCTCCGAGCACCTGGGCAAACTTCGTGGCACGCGCGAGACGTCACGGATATCGGGGACTTCTGACCTAGTTTGTTACATTTTCTGTCTCAGATCCCCCAAATATGTCTTGGGCCCTGATCCGCTTGCTGAGGACATTGTTTGGTCTACAATAGTTGAGGCATTCATCAGATATGATCAAACAAGCTCACTTATAACTATTGATATATGTTTTCAAAAAAGACAGCTTCAGAAAGGACAATTGTCTGTTTAGTAAATATGCTCCTCAATGCGCCGGGGTTTGATTACGTCGTCGTACCTTGCACAACCTTGTTTGACGGCCAGTTGACAGCTATTATATCTGGAAATCGCGTTCACGACCGCCAGATATGAGCGCCTCGACAATATATCTTTTTCTTCATCGCTGCATGGCTTATGAAATAGCAGGATTTGGGTGACGCTATTCTAACGTCATGAATGCCAAGGCGACTGAAACACTCTCCCTGATATACCTTTCCTCATCTTCGCGGCCGTGTGACTCAGAAACTAGGGGGACCAAGATCGTAAGAAGGTCAGGACTGTGAGCTACGACGAAAGGTATTTAAGAAGAATATTGCAATTCAAAGCCGAAACATGCCCTTTAATGGTGTGAGAGTGAAAAAGTTTGAAGCGGGGTATAATCTCTGCCTTCTTCGTCTAACCAGTGATTCCGCAGGTTCCGATTGCAAGCCTTTCAATTTGGTCTGCGTTACAGAGCACCCATCCGAGACACTCTAATACGACTTTAAGTAGGGCTTAAGCATGTTTTCGCCGCACCTAGCTCGGATCGTAACCAGTCCAGCGTGCCTCAGGCGGTCAAGGTATCCCACATAGCCAATGGACAGGAGCCGGACGGATGAAACAATGAGATTCGAATGCGCTGGTGTGGATGCTACGAACGTTAAGTGCGCTGAGGGAATACGCAAGTATCCGGGACCGATCATAAAATGGAGGTGACAGCCATTACCGAACACTCGTAGCTTTGCTGCAAGCCGCCTCACTTACATAAGATGGTGCAACAAAATCCAGGTGGAAATGAGGTGTTAGGTAGACGCCTGTCGCTTGCAAAGAACATACTTCCAATCGATTTTACAAAAATAAGGATACGGGCTGCCTTTCCTTAAATTTGGGACCCTGAGAGGCGTTTGCATAGGTCTACTTGAGGAGCATTAGTTATGTCCTTAAATAGCACTGACCGATTTTCACCTGGTCCATTTTATTTGTGTCGACACACTTTTACCTTTTCGTTAAATTTATGCCAAAACAAGAGAAAAAATTAACGAAAGGACACTTCAGGTTGAATACGTGCATCTTTTCTTTGAAACTGCAGGGCATTTTTTGGTACAGTGAACTCAGCGTTCATCATATCCTGAAAAGGGGAATGTCCGTTTGCATGATGTACATTTTGCTTACAGGGGATATACTTTCTTTGTGCCCAACGTTTTCAACCGGGGTGGAGATTTCCCACAAGAGTGGATTGCAAGAAGGCTCCTGGGGGAGGTCTCGATGAAGCCAGATCATACCCGAGTTAAAAAAGAAACCGTCCAGGCAGCACCAACAGGCAGGCGCTGACTGAAAAATGATGTCATACCATCAATGCTTAAGTAGCTAAAAACAAACCGAGTGTTCCCACTGACATGAGGTGTTTAGGTGCGAATTGGGTACCAAAACAAGTTTTATTTGAATAGCCCGAATGTATCCTGCTGTTTGCAACACCTCTGTGGACATATCGACCGTGTTCATAAAAGGATGCAATAATACACGTGGCTGTTGGTTACTAGATTTCGTTTTTGGTTCAGAGGAAATAATAACTTGATTTATTTGATCTATTTGGAAATGGGCCCAAAACAGTTAGAGGCACTGCTTCAAACTGTTGTGACGCACCTCATCTCTCTGCTGGTGCTCGTTACCAATTTCTGAGTAAAGATCACTGAGTTTTCGACTAAGGTATCATCCTTCAACAGGTGCTCGAACCTTTTGGGCACTGAACCTAGCTGATGTAAGGTTAATTCAACCTCGTAATTTCTGCACTCGATATCCGACAAAGAATGTCATCATCCATTCCGAAAAAGACATATCAGGTAGTCATCTTGACAGCAACAAGGTCCTTATTCGGAATGTGCTAAGGCTGACAAGTGCGCTTAACTACTTTAGAAGCTGCGGGGTGTCCCGCTGCCTTTTTTTCGTTTTCGATGTGAGAACTAGTACGGCGGAGTAAGTAAGGGATGATTTCAGTTATTCACGTTATGTTGGCAACTGTTGACGACTGTAACCAGCTGCCTCCTATTCACGTCGCGCTTTTTACTTAAAACGGTCTGCTTCAACCCCCCTGCTTATTGACGACCGGATCAAGAGAATGCTATCGATTAGAGCTACGCCATTTGGCTCAAAGCAGCTAACATGCCATTCTTAAAACACCTACCCGAAAAATTGCTTAATTTCATTTAACTTGTACTGGGGTGTTAGAGATGCGAATGGAATGGATTGTGTTTCACTGGATTCTCTGTGCGGGGTAGGCAGCATAGACCCTCTCCAGCGTGTGTGTGTGTGTGTGCGTGTGTGTGTGTGTGTGGTGTGTGTGTGTGTGTGTGTGTGTGTGTGGTGTGTGTGTGTGTGTGTGTGTGTGTGTGCGTGTGGCGTGTGCGTGTGCGTGTGCGTGTGTGTGTGTGTGTGTGTGTGTGTGTGGTGTGTGTGTGTGTGTGTGTGTGTGTGTGTGTGTGTGTGTGTGTGTGTGTGTGTGTGTGTGGTGTGGTGTGTGTGTGTGTGTGTGTGTGTGTGTGTGTGTGTGTGTGTGTGTGTGTGTGTGTGTGTGTGTGTTCTTTTTCTTGCCTATTTTTTTTGCTTGGGACTCTTGAACATCAGTTCGGCAGAGGAAGTTGCAGGCCACTGTTTTTTTGGGAGACATCGGCTATGCGTGGAGGACAGCCATTGCTAGTTTCTGTACTGTCCTTTCATCGTGTTCCGTTATGGACTTAATGTCGAGATTTATTCACAAAATTATTTACACCATGAAGTGGGGTAGGCCACCAAAAAGACGGGCTCAGATATTGCAATATTTGGAGATCGCTGGCGCAATGCAGTTTTGTTTTTGTTTGTACAGTGCAACGGATTATTCCGAACGTTTCCACAATACGCGTGTGCGCCAGTCTTTAAACAGAAAATACATGCATCATAGGTGGCTTCAGGTCCTGTGCTCGGGGTGAGGAGGGGGTAAGTTGCGCGATTTCAAATGAAAGGAAAGGTGCGTGGTATACCTCCGCCTTATTTACGGGCAAAACTGTGTTGATGAATCGCAATGTAGTCGTATAGATGTTTTATGCTGCGTATGGATCATCTATGCAAGCAAGCCTCACCAAGTGTATACCTCCTGTATTTTCAATGGCAAGAGCCATCTCTAGGAATGGAACCAGCAATCTCTCCTCTGCAGGTACTGTGCCATCAAATGCCACGCATTGTTTGAGCAGTCCAGCGCGCAATAGACCCACCCGATATACTGATCTCAGTCCACCAATGCTTGTAGCATTGCATTGTTCCCATATGAAATGAGGAACTACATGTGCATTGCAAAATATATGTAGTATAACAAACAACCGCAATATTCCGCGGGGTTTCCGCGGGCCCTTTAAATGGTAGGCTAAGACAGAACATTGCTGCCGATGGTGGTCTCATACTTTGTAAGCAAATCCGCTATGTGCAATAGGTGAAACTCTACAAATTTTGCTTACAAATGATGTGTCTGATATCTACAGCACTCCAAGTAAAAGTAAAGTAAAGCATGCAATTGTAACTTTAAAATCATCACTTCATGCCCGCCCTGCAACCCGCTTATTATATTATATTTGGGTTATCAGCTTAAGATAATTCGAAATTTTTTTACATTCCAGGTTAAATTGCGTCTTTATGCTGCATATCGATTGCTGAACATAGCCATCCACATCCTAGATAAAGACCCCAAATTGTGTTATGAACGGTAGATGTATTAATCGTTTTCTGTGTTAAACAAATGAAGCTCGTTTCATGCTTGCCTCAAAAATGACCATCCAGAGACGATGCGGCGCCACCAAAACACGGAAACCCGGCCCACTTCGTCGTTGTTATGCGGTTGTTACTCTAAGTAAATGCAACGGAATTTCTTTTAAAACCGTGCTTAGATAGACTTTGTGATGTTCACATACAAGAAGTTGGGAAAAGTGCATTCTAATCCGACTACTCATCTCGATGTTTGAAGACAGCTCAATTTATGCTTTGCTTTATAAAAATGAGGAATTGAGGTGAAAGCCTTCAAGCAGTAAGTTTAGGCGCTTTCTGTTGCGCAACGTCTTCTGCTGCCTGGCTTTGTACGTACACTATGGGCAAATGGAAAGTTGCTGGATTTGCTCGCATCGCATTTTTACGACATAACTTTTTCATTTAAACGCGATATGATAAATGAAACGCGTGTTTTTGCGCATTTGCCCAGCCACATTGTAGTCACACGATCGTACAAATTTCTTCACCAAAAGCCATATTTGACAATGGGTACAGCGGCTCGCATACCGAGCGACATTGTTCAACGCCGCTACCGTCCATTGCAAGCACTCCCAGAAGACCAGCGGCGTTCAAATTGCTTCGTGGGTGGTAGGCAGGGCTAAGTCCCAGTCTAGTCTTGATGTCGTATCTGAGTCTGGATGCCGTATCTGATCGGGCCGCCGCTATCGTACAAAAAATATTTGATACGAGTCAAAGTCGGCAAACCCATGGCTTGCGGTAGAGCCGTAATGAGTTGCCGCTCACGAAACCGTATACTTATATCAACCGACCTCACTGTCTCCTTTCAGTGGTAACTTTCTTTGTCCAATGGCCAGACATTTCGTGGCACAAACGCATCCAGAGGAAAAGCTTTTGGCTAACCGATGCTGTGGGGAAATTCAGTTCGGTGGTTCATTCTCTTCACGGCAAGTCATCATGGCGCGGGAATTCGTGCAGTGTCTGTATATGTGTATGTGATGCACACACGCATCCTGAGCAAACGTTTCGACTTCAGTATTGTGACGAACGGATTATTCATGATTGTGAGAGCTGCGGCATTGCCTTTCCAGGTATCCCAATGTCGGCTCTTCTCATGGTGTCACGAATAGCGCAAAAGTATAAAACATATATGCGTGGCGATCGCTCACTGGCCTCGTGATAGCAATTAGCTATTTCTTCAGTTTGTTGGGACAGGTTATTGATCCGACTTATTTTCTGAGGACTTTATTGTCAGAAATTCAAATGTCAAATTCGGGACTAGACGATGAGCTCGCTGTCGATTAACATGCTATGCAATCGTCAACTTTTCAACGGGTTCATGGCAATCTTAAATCCCGTAAACTTTGGATCAAGATAGTCTGCCATAGTCTTCTACAATGGTGAAGCCCATGGCCGTAAGATTGATTACACAGACGTTGTATGATATCCTGTTATGCCTGAGACTGCTTCATTTTTCCATAGCCATGCAATGACAGACGCAGGGGCTCTGCGATGCAGAAAACCGCGCCATGACTTGACGAGTGACGGCACAATTCATCTTGACATGTCATTATCACCATAGCCTGTACAGTCGAGAGAGACACAGCCCTTCTACCACGGCTGCCGGTGAGCACCGGCTCGCGCCTCCTCTGAACAGCCTCCGCCGCGGGCGACGGCGTGCAGGCGGCGACGGCGGCGGCAGCGGCTTGGCACGGCGGTCGAGCGGCCCAGTCGCCGCTCGGTATGCATCCGCGGATCTGGCGCCGCCGGCAGCAGATCCCCCAGCAAGGTTGGCGGCCTCAAGGCCGGCCGGCCGGCAGCGAAGGGGCGCTGACGGGACTTACATGGGGCGCCGTCCGCCCCTCCCCCTGCGCCAACATATCGCAGCCAGAGAACGGCGCCGTCGACCCGGCTGCTCCCTCCCCTCCCCTGCGCCGAAGCCTCTCTGCCGATGACCGAGCACGGCACTGCCGGCCGTTCTGCAGCCGTGCTCCCCACGCGGGCGCCCTCTCCGTGGCGTCAGATGCACGGGAACGGCCAGGGCGCCGCGCTCCGTGACGTCAGATGCACGGGAACGGCCAGGGCGCGGCGCTCTTCGTGGCGTCAGATGCACGGGAACGGCCAGGGCGCGGCGCTCTCCGTGGCGTCAGATGCACGGGAACAGCCAGGGCGCGGCGCTCTCCATGGCGTCAGATGCACGGGAACGGCCAGGGCGCGGCGCTCTCCATGGTGTCAGATGCACGGGAACGGCCAGGGCGCGGCGGCCGAGGGGCTGGCGCAGCGTCGCTATGTCGCGATGTTGTTGAGCGCTTCCTTGTCGGTGGTGGAGCGCTGCGGAGCGGCGATGGACGGTTCGTCGGTGGTGGACTACTTCGGAGCGGCGATGGACGGTTCGTTGGTGATGAGCTACCGCGGAGCGGCGGTGGACGGGTGGTCGGTGGTGGACTACTTCGGAGCGGCGGTGGAGACGGTTCGTTGGTGATGAACTACCGCGGAGCGGCGGTGGACGGTTCGTCGGTGGTGGACTACTTCGGAGCGGCGGTGGACGGTTCGTCGGTGGTGGACTACTTCGGAGCGGTGGTGGACGGTTGGTCGGTGGTGGGACACTGCGGAGCGGCGGTGGACGTTGGTCGGTGGTGGGGTACTGCGGAGCGGCGTTGGACGGTTGGTCGGTGGTGGATTACTTCGGAGCGGCGGTGGACGGTTGGTCGATGGTGGATTACTTCGGAGCGGCGGTGGACGGTTCGCCGGTGGTGGACTACTTCGAAGCGATGGTGGACGGTTCGTGCCACGTCATGACTCAGCTAGCGGGTGCATCTCCACCACGGGCGCCCCACGGATGTCCTTCGAAATGCATTACAGTTGCAAGTCCATAATGCAAACAGCCGGATGACTGTTGAAAGGGCATGCGTTCTACATCAAGTGCTGTTACCACAATCGGCGCCGAGTGGAAAAGTAATTGATGGTAGGCACTGGGTGCCGTTCGTTTGCGACAGCATCTCCCGTTTTGCGAAACACGTCGTTCCAGACTCCTGCGCATTGCATTCTCTGGTTTTTACAGATCAACGACACATGCCACTTGCCCAGCCTTGGATGCAAATCTCTCGGGCTGGCGAGCGTGGTTTGGGGCTCGGAGATGGCCCGTCGCCGCGACTTCTGGGCGTCTGGACACTGGACGGCGGTGCAGTCTGGGGAGCGAAGCGCCGGAGAAACCGTAGCCCCTGTAGGCTGTAACAGAGCTGTGTACGCATAACCAGACAAGCGTTCTCCGGCCACCGCGTCTTGAACAACCTTCTGACGGAGCACTAGAGCAAGGGGCCCTAGTGCTGAGACACTTCAGCGGCCGCCAGAATCAAGGCTCGGAACACCAGACGCCCGATCTCAGCGCTATGGCCACGGTCGGCCGGTACGTTGCATGAGTGACGGACGCTCTTGCCAGCAGATCGGCATCTGTGAACTTCAGGGATCGGGCTGGCCCGGGCTAGCCGATCGCTGGCCGGCATCGCCGGCAGCGACCGGGATCCCGATAGGATCGCCGCGGCGCCCACCGTGCGAGCGCCGAGCTTATCTCGCGGGGAACTCGGCGTGGCCCGCCAGACACCCGTCCGTCACGGCACGGAGGGGATGCAACAGCACCCATCAAGGACGCACGGCAGCACGGGTCCTTGCTCAACCATCGACCAGAGGGGGGGGGGGGGGGTACGCGTAGGCAGCAGGGCTCGCCGCCGCTGGTCGTCGTGTGGTCGGGAGAGACATGACCTGCGCGAACCTCAGGCGGCAGTGTTAGCACGGGACCGCAGCCCACGCCGCAACCCTGCCGCACGGACGGGGTTCGTGGGAGACGCGGCTTGTCTCAAGGGGACGCCTGACGGCGCCGCCTCTTAAGCCGCTAATGACGTCAGGGCCCTACCTTGGCTTAACTGCATGGTTTCGCCGTCTGGGCCGAATCATGCAGTTAGATCCTTGCCGTCCTGGCCAGCTACCCGCCATGTGTTCTGTATCTAGGCCAGAAGGGCCTAGATGCAGTTGATGCAGCCTAGGTACAGCAATCCCTTGCATACGTCACTAACCAACGGCAGGGCTGGAGGTGTACATGAATCGTTCCTACCGACTGTCTCGCGCTCTCTACACCCGCTACCTCCCACCGTAGACCAAATACGTCTCTAAAAACAGGAAACATGAGATTCCACAACTTGCATCTATACAGCCGTGCCACTTAGATTACCATCGCTTTGGGTCCGGGTGATAGTGGCTATAATATTTGTATTTTTACCCATATTATATATATATATATCATATATAACATGGGATATCATATACAACATGTATCCCGGGCAATGCGCCAAATGGCAACATCAAGGTACGCATACCCCCCTGCCGAAAAGTGGAATGTCTGGCTGTCTGTGTGGAACGACCTGATCGACAAACAGATGTCATCCGCTCGGATAAAGATACGAAATCCGCCGAGTCCTGGGTAAGTCAGAATGAAGACCTTCATATCATATCAGAATAACTACCTCCAAGCCTTCATTCTTTAAGCAAACATTCATCAGCTCAAAGAACGCTCACTGGAAAAAACGCATGCAAGCACATTGTATTTGCCGAAAAAGCCGGACCCCGAAACACTTGTCACCAGTCCAACCTATTCTGCGTGGGCGGATCACCTGCACCAGCATTCCGCGTCTATGGGGCTCAGCACAGCTTAGACGCTGAGTCCCGCCGCCAGGGAAGGGGAGGATACGCCGCCTCGGCCCCCACACGTGTGTGCGAGTTCTGTGTGCGTGACACCCGCTTCTCTTTCTGAGCCGTCTAGCGCGTTAAAGCAGCTGGGGACACCGAAAGCCAGAAGTGTAGACGGGGGCACCGTGCATTTGATCACATTGGCACTCCCTGTACTCGCGCCTCGTCTTCTTTGCACGGTGTTAATAGCTCGCTAATGTCCGGAAATGCACCGCTTGGATGCAAAACAGCTGCCGTGACGCCTTCGTTTAAAAACGGCGATCAGAATGGCCAAAATAAGTTTGGCATATTTCGATCCAGGCAGTGAAAGGAAAGCTTTGCGAACAAATAGTCGGCAACCAGCTTGTTGCATACTTGCCAAAACATTGCGTCGGATGTCCCGAGCAGCATGGCTTTTGCCCAGGTCAGTCCGCAGGGTCGGCGAGGTCAGCACGGTCAGCTTGCCAATCAGTCATATGGATCGCGGCTCGATCACAACGCTGCCGACGACCGACACGTCGAAAGCTTTTGACAGCGTTCAGCATTCCGGCTCCTGCAGAAGCTTGGGTGGTACGGGTTAACAACCAATGGTTCCTTGGTCGGCGTGAGGGCCATTTGCAGCGTGTTTAAGTGGTGAAACTTCACTTCCGGTGACATGCGGCGTAGCCAGGGAAGCATTTTGGGACCGATTTTGCCTATGCTCTTTTCTTATGACCTGTCTTGTTATATTCACTGTCGGCAACTCATGATGTGTGCTGACGACGCTCAGCTTATTGATGTAGAGCTGCAGCAAATATTGGCCACTTTCAGGGCAAGAGTGGGGATCACCCTTAGCATTAGTTTAATCAAAATCGTCCCAAAATTAGTCCTTGCAAAACTGATCTGCTTGTAAAATCTCCACAAACTTCGAAGAAATTTTTAGGTTTACTTTGACCAGGCAAAAGTTAACCTTCACCTTCGGTGAAGGTTCTTGGAGCTGATGTTGATGCTATCCTAGATTGGGAGCGTCGGGTATCTGCCACTGTGAAAAAATGTTGTTCGATTTTAGTAGGTTTTATCAAAATGAGCCATCAGCTACCACTTGAAACTAAAAAAATTGTGCTTGAAAGGCACGTTCTTCCCACATAACATACTGCCTCACAGCACGGGGGGATGTTATCAAACACAAAAACATGGGATCCAAAAATCGTTGAAATCTCACGCTAGAATTATCAGTAGAACCAAAAAAAAATCATCTCCAGCCCCGAAAACGCTCGGGCGGCGAAACATGAATGGCCTTTGAGCAGAGCACGACCTTCTAGCTCTCGACCACCTACTAAGCACACCAACGGCGCCAGAGAGCTTAATTCCCTCGTGCGCGCTCTGATGTATCTGTCCACACAAACGGCGCCAGAGAGTCGAACTCTCTTGTGTGCGCTCTGGTGTATCTGCCCACACAAACGGCGCCAGAGAGTTGAATTCCCTTGTGTGTGCTCTGGTGTATCTGTCCACACAAACGGCGCCAGAGAGTTGAATTCCCTTGTGTGTGCTCTGATGTATCTGCCCGACCTACGCGAGGCTCTGAAAGCCTTCTATTACGGGCTCCAAGTGTCCAAACTGAACTGCCTGCCGATCATTGGTGTGTCGCACCACTTGCACGTGGAATCGTTTAACGCCAAATGTAACGGTTTTAGCATTAGCAAGGCGTTTTCAAGCAGGTGCACCGGACTGTTAACCGGTCGATTGTGCCAACCCTAGAGCCTAGGTGCTTTTTAACTTAAAAATGGCGTGCTCGCACGTAAATTGTGTATGAACTGACTAATAGGTTTTGTGCTATGTTAGGTACATTTAATGACTCGAAAATTGGAAAACCACGCTTTGAATGTTTTCACCAACGCATACATACATACACCAGTAACGTAAAGATTGCGTCAGCTGATTTTGTGGTGAACCGTATCCACCATTTTGCAAGCCAACTGAACCGATATACAGACGTGGTTATTTCACACAAATTTCCGTCATTACGGCGTCACAATTTTAAGGTTACTTCGGTCATTCGTGATAGTAGAGTGGTAGTGCTCTTGCCAGAACGTCATATTCGAAGTCCAACTTCCCACGGACTTGAATTTGAACCAGATGAATGCACACGCGCCGGTGGGAAGGCCTTCAGCAGTCGGTTTTGTAATAGGAAATGCCGGGATATCGGCATGCCTCCAGGACAAGTCGTTCAGTTTGTTCATACCAGAAGAAGTTACCCATTGTTTGCTCCTACTAAAAGCGGTTACTCATACTTTGCTCCTGCTAAAAGGGGTTACTCATACCTTGTCCCTATCAGAAAGAGTAACACTTTGCATACCTTTATGGCTATTTTGCAAAACTTCACACTAAGCCCAGGCGAATGCCAAGATAGGGTGACTCTTTTTGACATTTTTGCTTCAGATGCACGATTCTCAGGTATCATTTAATGCCCTTTTCTTTGCACTGAGGTGGTCTTTGCGCTGTTGATCTCAAATGCGACAAGGCTGTGCCCGTGCCATGACGACTATGTCTTGTTTAATTCAACGCACTTTTTTGCACATTTCAGGCTGGTGCTCCAACACGAGTCAGAACACAGCCTTTCTATACATAAAGGGGCATTATTTCTCTACTACCTTGCCGGGGCTTTGTACTTCCACTTTGTTTTTTCCATGGAAGCTAATTTTGGCCGACAAGCTCGGGCTTGGTCACGTGTTTTGCATATTTTTCTTTTACATGCGGTGCTGTTTTGACTACAGCATTATAGCGTGCCGGCACCAGGCCGTCCGTGTGATCATTGCAACGGTGGAGAGATGAGATTGAAGATGCTGCAAGCGGAGCAAAAGCATATTTGGTAAAGTGAGTGAAACAAACCCAGGTATAGTTTCGACGTGAAATATCTCTGAATGTAAGCACCACTTGTGGGCAGTAGACTTAACCAGGCTCTGAAAGGGCACTCTGCAGTTATTCACTTCCTATCCGAGGTGAAGCACTCATGCCGTATCATGCCATCATCTGCTGCTCAAGCTGCATCTGCTGCGACTGTTTATATTGCATAAATGACGGCACACAGGTAAGACCCTTGGCATTTTTAGCGTCTCAAATGCATATATACAGCAGATATGCAGAATTTTATCCCCAAACGGGTTAGGAACGGGAAATGTGTGGTTTCCGATGAACTTGGCGATAAAGCTGTCTGTTTGCTGTCCGATCTAGGCGATATTGGCCGTTTGAAGCCTGGTGACTCTGTGCCGGTCCGGTCTCGCCTCCCAGCGGCCGCGGCTTGGACGAGCCGGCCGGCGTCGGCCGAGCAGAGGCGGCGACAAATGTCAGCGTGTTCCTCCACGGCGGGGTCTTACAGTGATCTTGTAAAGCGCCTTACCAAAAACAAGAATAATGGGCACAAGTAATGCACAGCTTTACGAACCTCTCAGGACATGACAAGTAGTTAAATGCAAAAGCATGAGCATGCATGGAACAATGCAGCCTCTCTGGCTGATGCAACGTCTCCAGCGACCGCAGCTTGCATTGCGGTACACACGTGCATGGCACGGTCTGCTTGTGTCGGAGAGTCGTTTACCTCTCCGTGCGACTGACTTCAAACGCGGGGCGGTAGTACGTTCACTGCAATCACGTTCAGACAGAAACGAACATGGCTTAAATGCCTTCAAATGGCCGTTCCATCCCGCAACTTAAGAGCCGGTTTTACGCCACCTTGATCAGTTACAACGCCAGCAAGTCATCTACTCGCATCCACACCCTGAATGAGATTCGCTGCCGACACGTGCACCGCGCCCCCTACTCCGCACCCCCTGCCCACAGGCATTGTTCCTTCGAGCCCCCACTTGCGGAATGTGTGCGCTTCTTCTGATCTTTCCTCACTCTGGCAAGCACATCAGGTTTTGATTTTAAAGGTCCTAGACTTACGCATAAATCTACACGGAAACAGCTAAGCTGTAGAACCGTGGGTTGTGGTGTAGCACGATAGCGAAACAAGAAACGTGTTATTTCTGTGTGAACGGTACCTGCAGTCTGCTTCCGTAGACGTACTTTAAGCGATTGAACACTGCTCTCCGCCAAACCCAGGGCAGTTTCAGACGTGCAATCCTTTCCATCGACGGAATGTCTGAAAAGTTTCGTGTGCCGAGAGGAGCATATCCTGGTGGCAATGCTGGGGGACAGCGCAGGCTCACTGAGAGCGCAGGTGCTGAACCAGATCCGGAGCCGTATGAGACTAGACGCCAGATGCAGCGGCCGCGTGAGACTCGACGCCAGATCCAGAGGCCGCGTGAGACTCGACGCCAAATCCAGGGGTCGCGTGAGACTCGGCGCCAAATCCAGGGGTCGCGTGAGACTCGGCGCCAGATCCAGGGGCCCCGTGAGACCAGACGCCAGATCCAGGGGCCGCGTGAGACTCGGCGCCAGATCCAGGGGTCGCGTGAGACTCGGCGCCAGATCCAGGGGCCGCGTGAGACTCGGCGCCAGATCCAGGGGCCGCGTGAGACTCGGCGCCAGATCCAGGGGCCGCGTGAGACTCGACGCCAGATCCAGGGGCCGCGTAAGATTCGGCGTCAGATCCAGGGGCCGCTTAGGACTCGACGCCAGATCCAGGGGCCGCGTGAGACTCGGCGCCAGCAGACTGGAGTCAGGGTGCGCTTCTTCCGACCGCTGGCGGTGAACTTCCACGTAACCAGCTGCCGGAAGTCCCACCGGCCTGCCAGGAACCAGCTGCCCGGAGCCTCACCGGCCTGCCAAGTAATCAGGCGCCGGGAGCCTCACCCCCTGCCAATGAGCGGAGCTGGAGCCCCGTACGTCCGGGGCATGACGCACCGGGGCATACCACCGGGAAGCGTACGGGGAGTCGGCGCCGCTCACGGAGTTTCCACGCCACAGACAGCCGGCTGAGAGGCCGCAGTCCCGGCGGCGTAGGTGTGTGGAGTGTGGACAGCGCCGTCAGGCTGGTCACGCCATGACCCGAACGAAATATCGCACTCAGTGAATCCAAGCGGAAGGCATCGGAAAGCAGCCCTGACCAGATGGTGTGTTTGCTTTCGAGCATCTTTGGGGCAGGATGGGGTGGGGATGGGTAAAATTGGGTGATGTGGAGGGGGGGGGGGGGGCAGGTAAAAAGCGCCGCTAGTCTCCGAAGACACGGACATCTTCACGATTCATTGAACGCCGGGTTCTTTGTCAAGTCTTCGTCCGAAGACTGACAAAGAAGACTAGACCGACCGTCACTGCCTGAAGACTAGACCGTAACTCTGACGAAGGAGACCTGGTACAATACATGCTCGACACAACTCATTTTTGCGCTCACTATAGCCTTGTTCTCCTTGTGTGCCTCATGAACGCATTTGTTAGAGAATATTTCAGTTGACCAGATCACAGAGATTCATTTAGAACTCGTCACAAAAGGTCTGTCAATTTTCTGAGTTGAGCTGAGTGAGCGCCTCGAAAATCGAGAAATCCGGATGCCGAGAGTCCACAGAAAAGCGTTAGCACATGCTTCAAACCGGGGAGAGTGAGATGGAGAAAACTGGCTTCATTTTAATCTACGCATGTTCAAGGAACTGGGGTATCCTATTTGCTGTGTTTGTACCTTCAAGTAAGAACCAAAGGCACCGTATGAAACCGATGGAATCTCTGCAGATTATGAAAGTTACCCTCCTGAATTACAGGTGAAGACAAAGGCGGAATGTAGAGTCAAAATTAACGCGCACGGATTTAAAAACGTGTCGTGCACTAAGGCTTAGTACGTTTGTGTCACCTCAGTTTTAATTGCAGCTTTTGTCAACCGCAAACGGTAATGTCTGAGGATATCATATTTGTAGTGGAAAAGCAAAATTGATGAGGCGTCTCTGAACTAATACGAGCATGTTTGTTGTGGATGAGCATGGACAATGTTTCACATTTGGCTCTGTATCGCGCATAAAATTCCGGCCCACGGTCACCTATGGTTACATTTACACAGTTCTTACACTTTATCTTGTCTGGCCTATAAAACATCTGCCCAGGATCACCCCCACAGGGTCACCTTCACCCAGGGTTACATCAATCTACAAGTTCTCATATTTGGCCCTGCTTGCCTATAAAACATCGCCCCAGGGCCACCAAAGGTTACAGGAACACATAAGTAAGGGTGTAGGAACTTCCACAAACCCTACGCAGTTTTTGCTGTCAAGTTTGGTGGTTTCTGAAAAATGAGTGGCACGATAGATTTTAGCATAAATATTATAGTTGTGTGGAGAATTGATTCTGCCCCCGCAGACTATGAAGCCATTTTTTAAATTTTGCCATTGTGTGTGCTGAGCGACACAAGCAAGGCCACGAGCGCACGCGAATGTTAGAAAGAATACTTACCCCCCATTGTTTCACAGGCCTAAGCTGTTAGGTGATTTTAGTAAGAGCATTACCCGCGGCTGGAGCAGTTGTCCGCATGTTTGTTTTATTTCTGCAGCTGTCGTTCAACGCGCTAACAACACGGGGGTGACTTGTTCCACTTCCACAAATCACTCATCCCTGACAGGAACGTGATTCCAAGCCCCAGGACAGTGGTGTCAAAGAAGTGATTTTGTGATAAGCAGGCTCAGCCAAGCTTGTGCCGGCTTTGCGTGAAAAAGGTGCATTTATCTGCACGATACATCTTGTAGTCCTACAGGGATTGATGAACCGCATCAAGCGACGGATTCATAACGAAAGGAAGGGAATGAAGAGCGTTTGGTTAACAGATTGGCCACAAAACTGGCAGTGATAGCTCAGTGCAAGCAGCCACAGCGTCCAGCAGGCAGCGTACGATGGCGCCTTGGGTAAAAGCAAGCTTGGACATGGTATAAGCATGGGACCTAATTTTTGCTTACATGAGGAAAGGAGACATAAAATTCAGACTTGATGATGACCAGTGTTTAATCAGTATGCTGTTTGAAACTATCACTCCATACCTCAGAGAAAAGTTTGCAATGTAGGTTTTTCCATGCCGTAAAACGGTCAAGCAGTCCTATCATGGACAGCAAGTTATGCGACAACCATGGGTCGGGAGCGGTCAGGGGATCCCTGGGGACGGTCAGAGGATCCCTGGAGACGATAGGGGATCCCTGGAGACGGTCAGAGGATCCCTGGAGACGGTCAGAGGGTCCCTGGCGACGGTCAGAGGATCCCTGGAGACGGTCAGAGGATTCCTGGGGACGGTCATAGGATCCCTGGAGACGGTCAGAGGATTCCTGGGGACGGTCATAGGATCCCTGGAGACGGTCAGAGGATCCCTGGAGATGTTAAGTTCCCGAGACTGATGGAGGCCTTTAACACCATGGAACATCGTCCTGATGAGGGCAGGGGAATTGATTGTCCCCCCCCGCCCCCCCCCCCCCCCCCCGGTGCTCTGTCTTTATCTTCCTGACACGTGATATGATCGCGCCCACGTTTTAAGTAGATTCCGGGAAACTCATTGAGCGTGTTTGACGCAAAAACGTGTCGCTAGCAACTCTGGATTCTGAGAAACGACGTTTTTTTCAGGGACATTGCGCGGAAATGTACTTTCGGTTGCGGGTAGCGGGCGGCAACCCAAGAATCCACCGACCACGGGCAACGAAACCGCAATGATACATTTCTGGGCGGCTCTAGCATTCTAAGCTGGGAAATGGCAAGGGACTGTCGCACCGGCCCCGCCCCTTACCCGTTCGCGTTATGAAAAATGCGAATTCGTGCGAGGTTAAGGTCAAGAGATGCCTTAACGCGAGGCGACCTTCCAATGTCCCATGCCAACAAGCCGGTCCTATTTATTTCAATCTCTACGCGGGGAATCCAGCTTACATATATGAATCTATCATTTATCCCCCTATACTAATACTGACTTCTGTGCGGGGGGATATGATCTCTTAAGTCAACTGCGCCAGTTTTCTGCTACATCTGTCTTGCAATTGAAGTGCCTGACGTCACCCGTGCGCATGCAAATTTGCTGACACAGTTTTCAAAACATTTCATAAACCCTGCCTGTAGGATTATACCCTTTCTTAAAGTGTTCCATCATAGCCTATGCGGACAAGAATCCCGAATCCTTTCCTAGTTGCTCCTAAATCCGCCTCTGGCAGTTAACGTGCATTGATTGTCTAAATGTCTTCGGGTACGCTGTAAATGGCTGTGTCGCACGTTATTCAGGCATTGGCAGGGTAAGTCCACGAACCGCGGTCGGTACATTCGCATTTAGCCCGTGATTTGTCCCAACATCCCAGAACCGGAACGGGAAGCGCCTCCCGCAAACGGCAGTTCAGATGAAGAAAGCAAAGTCAAATTTTGATAAGTTGTGTAAGGCAAATATTTGTTGCGGAGGACTCCGTGTTTCGCACGGCTGGAATGCAGCTACAAAAGGATCGGATCGGTCTATGTTTCCCGTATGACGATGCATTTAAGATCAACGGTTAACACACTTCCAAGGGAGTTGCGATGGTGTCAAGAAACTTCGAGGCGGTCAGGGACCGGCGATCAAGTCGGGGGTCGTTGGTCGACCAAGACTTCGGGTTCTAAGAGGGTAAGCACGTTCAGGGTGATCGCTGGACCGTAAACATTTTCTTTATGTCCTCAAAACGCTCAGCGTCGGGGCCGTCGATGGCTGTAACTCCGGACAAAATGTCAGTACATTAAAAGGCAATGACGCTGCATCTGTGGACCATATTTATGCTAAATATGAGCTGCAGCGTAAAAAGGGTCCTAACGACGCGGCGAAGATGAACAGTCGTCTGCACTTGAGCCAGTTTCAGCCCCTTTTTCAACATCCCTAGTTTTGAAGTTAACCATAACGCGAATGTCCTGCCATGTATGAACGAAAATACAATGACGTCTGATACACCATTCTCCTATAACAAGCTGCTCTCATCTCATGCAAATAGCGCAACGTTCTCGACGCTCCTCTCTGACTTCGTTGTAATTGTGCTTCCCGGTAGAGGGGAATAACCCAGGGTTTATCATCTGTACCCCGATAGAGGGGTGTGGCTCGAGAGCTGTGTGTCAATGCCCCCCCCCCCCCCCCCACACACACACGTCGAAGAAAGATGACTCCTGATGTGCCGGCTATGTGCCCATCCTGCGAACACTGATTGAGCTATGCTCTTGGACAGAAAGATGGCTGCGAGTGTCCGCTTTATGGCCATCCCGTTGGCGCAGTGCATGAGGCTTGCCTCTGGAGAGGAGCACGGCTGCCAGTGTGCTGGCCGTATGCACGTGCCGCCAGTGGGTGCCGTTTGTCCCGGCAGAGGGGTAAATCCCAGCTCAGGGTCGCGCCTCTGGCCGGCGCCGCCGGACCGGTGGCCGCCCGGACCGTCGGTCTGCCCATCCCTGCACCCGCCGCCCAGGATTAGCCGCGGAGCCGAGCTGCAGCCGGCGGCGCGCCACTGGCGGCCGGCACTGCAGCTGCCATGGGGTGGTCGGGTACCGGGACGGGCAGACCGCCAACCGGGGACCTCGCCGCGGCGGGGACCGGCGCCGCCAGGCCACAGCGACAGACGGCCGAAGACTGGTCGGGCCTGCCCTCTCTGACCTCTGGGCGACTTTTGTGGTGCTCCTTATGAACTTCGACCCGATCTTCAACCACGTAGTACGCGTTTAAGTGACCTATGACGACAAAGGGGACTCTTTAAGAAACAAAACGTAAAATATTTCAGGAATGTCTTTTTTATTAACAGTGCTACGCTACGATAGCACTTGCATCACTTCTATTCTATCCATAAAGAGCACCTTCAGGCCATTCGGCAATTTCACCGAGAGCTTTTAACATGCAGTGCAGTGCTGTGCCATATAGCGCCACCTCTTCTCTAGCCACATGTTCTCGGTTATTTGCCAGTCGCCGGCGAAGATGAGTCACAAAAACTGGAGCTTTTGCGACGTGAGCTAGCACGTTTGCTACGCACTGGCAAGATTGTACGGCATTCTTTCAAATAAGCTTGAAAGGAATAGCACATCAAATAATTTAAAGGGAATGTTCCACATTTGAAGAAATTGCGTTAGGCACCAGACATCATGAGAAAAGCTTACTTGTAACTATTGGTAAGCGTTCAAGGTTCAAAAACGGTGCTAAGCAACAAAATTTCAGGGTTTGTAAAAATGGGCCCCATTACGTCGTTGTTTGATGACGTCATGGCATGGTTTTGTGACGACAGCAATACCTGGCAGCATCTGGCAACCGGACCTAAGAAATGCCTCCAAATACACGAAAGTTGACGCCAACCGGCCATTCTCGTCGCGAGGTCTGCGTCGGGTGGCGGGTTAGTGGGCGGGTTATTTGTGGATTTGTCATGAGGCAGGCCGTGAGGAAAGCTCTGGTGGACTGTCTGGCATACGCAACGTAGCGATCACCAGCTTTTATGGCAGATTATTAATATTAAAGCACGATATGTTATGCCGCTGCTGTGTGCTGGTATGCTGTGATGATTTTGTCAATACTTTATTGTCGACCCATCGTTGCGTGCGGTGCCGTAGTCCTGACATTGATGTCATGCAGTGTGCACAGTAGTTACTGTCTTTATTGTTTTTAACTGGAAATGTGGTGTCACGCCCAAAATTGGTAAATTCGTGACGTTGCTATGAATTGATTGCCCAAAACATTGCTATTGCTATGGTAAACATGGTAATGTTGGGCTACCAGTATTGTTCCTTTTTTGCTGACGATTATTTATGCAATTAATAGTTCACCCTAATGCAGCCAGTGTGGTACAATGACATTCTTGCTGTGAATAGTCCTTTAGCATTGTTTAATCAGTTGTTACTAGTCATTTCCTAAATTATATGCTGCTGTCTCATAGGCTTGACACAGAGTAGTCAAACCAACGTGGTGCATTGCGTAATGACACGAGTTAACAGCTTTATTGTGGTACTACCTCAGTGCTGTACTGCGGCATAACATAATGAACAACGATATTTTTTTTTTGCTGCAATCCATGCTGCTTTTACATTAAATTCCATGATGAAAAGATGGGTCAAGCATGCACCCTTGTATTGACTTTTCATCCGACATATGACTGACCACAAACACATGATACAATATACAAACCACTTTCAGCAAAGCAGACAACCAATAAGTGGCATCACTTGCTCAGCCCCCTTTGGTAATCCACAAAACCTAGGCGAGAAAGATGCAAACACATCTTCCATTTCCACAGTCATGTAACATGCTGCAGTTATCAGGCTGCTTTACCCAAAAAATGACGGGAAAATTGTACATGTGATGCAATGACACTGCAAACATGCTGATCTTGCACAAGGCTGGAGACATGACAAGTGCATTTAGTTATGGTTAGATAGGCAAAATGCAACGAAGCGATGAAGCTGCACACAAGGCACATGATAAACATATTATAAATTGCTATCCAAGACACCAACAGCAGTGCTTTTCCACCTTTCTCAGCACCCGGCATCTCGCGCAAGTTGCAATGACTGTGACATTAATGACTCATGGGCAATGCTCACTCGCATACAAATTTGTGAAGACAGCCCAATGTGCATCTGTAATAATACAGGTCTATATTTTCATAATTTTTTAGGGAAGACAATTTTGCAAAGCCATATAATTTGAAGCTTACTACCGAGCATGTGCATTAATGAGCTGCACGCACGAGCCCCTACCGCCAAAATGAATTGCTGATGTGACACACAATGGATTACTTGCATTCTGTAATGCCTCAATAGTTTCAAAATGTTGGCAAGATCATAATGAAGTACCAGCTTGCCCTTACACACTCCTACAACATCAGTGCTAGTGCTTCTCTTAGTTTGCCAGCGTTCCTTTGTGATGTTCAAACACAAACATAAAGGTAGAGGCAGGTGTCAATACATCGCATTTTATTTGGACTCAGTAGACTTAAAAATACCAAAACCATGCTCTCTCCCAGAGGTACAAACCTCGCAAGCACACTCCCCATCACATCAAGATCAGTTCAAGCCACTGGCACACACCATCAGTGATCAGACACATTGCAAGTCCCCGCTTTTGTAAAATAAGTGTGATCTCACACTCGCACAGCTCGCGGAGCTATCAATTTGCAGGTTGTCTCACAGTTTCCTCACATATTTTCAGTTATAGCACCGTATTTCACCGTGGCCTCCCTTCAGAACAAAGCCCCGACGGGGATTCATGGTAATGCGGCTCGAGAGGTTTCTTCAAGAAGAAGAAAAAAACGCCAGCAGGGGAAAAAAGACAGATTTGCCGTCGCCTTTTCTTTTTTATAACCTTCGGGAGGGTGCCCGTTTTTTGGGTGCCGTGCTTTTTTTGCAGACGGTGGCGTTTTTAATTACATTGACCTGTGGCCTAGAAATAAGGAAAAATGGCCCGTTCACGACGATTGCCGCACAACCCGAAAGTACTCACACTTCTGTTCGCGATACGCATTCAGCAGCGTAGTCTTGCTAACAGCCAGTCATCTTCCACGCTTTGCATAATACGTGCTGCATCACCGCTTTTGCGGATGTACTAGCGGCCATGCTGTTTTGACCATGAGCAGAAAACAGCCTGTAGGATGACCGCGATCGCATGACGCTTCTATGACGTCATTAATGCCGAGGCAACTCTGAAATAGGTTCCAAATATACCTTTTCGCACTTTTTGCTGGCGTGTAACTCAGAAACCAGATCGTTTTGGATCTTAAAAGGGACGTGGCCGTGAACTGCATCACAAAGTCCCCAAGATGGATATTTCAGCTCAAAACCCCATAAAAATGCGGAACATTCCGTTTAATATCATGAGAGGTGTCCACAGATGAACTGTTCCCGGACTTCTGTAATAACTACTTATGAACATCACGCGACCCACACTGCAATATCATATGACTTGCCGTAAGGTCCAATAGCACAGCCATCAGCAAAGTCAGCAATCGTCCTTCCAACTATCCTTCGGCGGCGTCTTGAAGAAGATGCTGTAGACGTGCGTCCCGGCGCTGCAGAACCATGGACAGGCGGACCTTCTGCAGGTGGGTGGCAGCGCCGTCCGCCATCCTGTCCGTGACGCGCCTCGCCTCTAGTACAATCGCGGCCTTCAGCTCCTTTGCTGCGCGAGACTCGTTGACGGCTTCCGCTCCCTGAGAGGGCACACATGAATAAAACGAGCGGGTCGCGGTCTGGGGAGTTGGGGCTCATGGGACACCCTGTCTCGTGGCCGATGTGGCAGCTCGGAAAAATTGACTTGCAGCCAGTCACGTGACCCCTGGGTGGTGTGCGGCGTTGCACCGTCTTGCTGCAGTCACTCCTGGTCACGATTGAGGCCATGTCTTCGGTGACCAGGGGGCTCAAGAATGACGACATTGTTGTCATGCTGCCAGCGGACGATGAGCAAAGCAACCAGAAGCTCAAAGACGACGTGAGCAATGGAGCATATGCAGAGCTGAAGAAATATGCCGCGGTCTTCACAAAATGGCGACTCTCCCAAATCCTGAACAAAGACAAATAATGTCTGCCAGCGCACCATACAGACAGCCAAACCAACACCACAGTGAAATTCCACACACACACACGCACGCACGCACGCGCGGCTTGTCAGGGGTCCACAAGATCGCTAGATATTAATGTTTTGCCAGCCGCTGGGGTTAAGCATGCCAGCCAATGGGCACTTACCTGGTCGAGATGACCAATCCTCATTAATATCGTCATTCCCCTGAGCAAAAACACTTCTGATACGTGAAAATTTCAGCAGCTTCGTGTCACTGATCTGGACTCTCATCTTCCTAAGCCACGCCACGCGAATGATCCGGTTTCACGTCATGCACGAGCGGTGCCGCGAGCATCTTGTATAGATGAAGAGGTAGGGGGCAGTTATTTTCAGACTTTGTCATGGTATCGGGGCGCCCCGTAAACTGAGAGGCTGGCACAGAAACCCTGCTTATAGCGTTTCTGAAAATGCATAAAAACAACAATTGCGGCTGGATGTTTTCCCTTGCTTCCCAAACCGCCTGCCCACGTAACCAATACTGTGTTTCCCTTGGCTGATCGTATCGGACTGTATTTGACTTTAACAATGCTGTGGTCGGTGTTCAGCTGATATATTTGTCGAAGGAAAAAACAGAGGTGAGAAAAAGAGAATATATATATATATATATATATGCACATACATGTCCATGTATATTTATGCACCCAAACTAAAATACAGTCTAGTATGTCTTTTCCAATCCTCAAACTAGCGGTAAACCAACGTTCAGTGTGACCAGGAATGGCAGATTCGGGAGGTTCGAACAATAAGACGACATCAAAGAGGATGTTTTCCGCACGTAGGATAATAATATATCACCTGCAATATATTGACATTGTCGTTGCATGTAAGGTGCCCACAAACTACAAACTGTTGCCGAAGGCTCTGTGGTGCATAATGATGAAGTTGAAGATGTTCTGTTCCCATGACGACCGCCAAGGATGGATTAGCCAGTATCGAGGATCTATAACGGTCCTCTGCAAACTGTCTTGCATGCACAAGGAGGCTGAGATAACCATGCCGAGATTAAGCCGTGTTAGTGGGATGCCACCCAACGCTCTGTGTCTCCTGAGCCCGTCACGAATGCCGGAGCCTGTGTAGAGATCTTGAAAGACGGCGTCGATGAACGCATAGCTTGGCGTTCTTTGTGACCCCTGTCCTAATCATGGTGAGAAATTCGTGATTGTTGGCTGCTCACTTGAATTGAGCTGCCCTCTGCGTCATGGTTTACCATTTTAGGCATCTCCGCTCATGCGCGGCAGCTTACGTGCAGCTGGGATAAGAAAAAACTCGGGCTTTTCTCGAAAAAAGGCGGAAAAGCTCGGTTTTTCATACCGCTGATCCACCGTTAATGAGGGGCGGTGAAGGTGGCGCAGTGCCCTTCGTCGTTTCCAATATAAGAATGGTAAAGCCTAATGGAAGCGCCACTGGAGCGATTTGTCACAGAGAGATCCCGCAATTGATATTCACTTTTATGTTGCTAAGTCAGTAATTGACCGCACCATGCCTAGTCAAAGTTTTACAAAACCTTGCTCGGTGGCGACGCAAAATTTGAAAGACGTTTTCGTGGTTGAATATTATGTGCAGTGGCATGCACTTGTATGCGTTTTGAGCATACATTCACGGTAAATATCTGTGTAAATGCAAAAGTGTCGGCCGCCGTGCGGAGCCCGCAGGATCGTCGGTTGTCGCCTGTCCGCTGCGCCGCGATCGCCGCGCAGTGCTCCGAAAAATATATTGTTTCGTGGAAGACACACGGTTAGGGGCTTGTTATGTGTGTCAAAACACTCGCATTGGATGCCCCAGACGCAAACCAAACATTTGAGTGCAACTGCACGCATGAAGCATCGCTCTGAGCACGGGGTCGTAGCTCTCCCACCGCTTGCCGGGACGAGGGCTAACTGATTATCAATATTTGCAAAACTTTTTGTGATCTGTTATTGATACGAGGAGCCAAATTGTTTTGTGTACGCTGGGTTTGTTAACGCGAATTGAAGCCGGAGCCACGAGGTCCACTTCCATGATCAACCGCACCTTCACTGCTGTTCACTGTCGATGATTATTTCTTCATCCAATGCTGGGTGATGGTTTCAGTCTGCCCACTCTGTGCTGTCCACCCTGTTCCGCCTGCTAGCTGCCTTTCTGTGCTGCTGTGCTGCGACCGGCAGTGAACGTGCATTATGAGACAGCTAAACAAGTTCTTGCGGGGCTGAATGTACGGTCCTTGCATGATAGCCACCCCGTTTGGACTTCAATTGGTTTTCGGAGTCGTTGACAACCTGAAATGACGCATGATTGAGCGTAATGAGGACGAAGCTAGGAGCAAACGCTGTGATTTATGACGTGCTGATTTGTTGCAGGTTTGGAAATTTAGGACTTCTGATTTCAAAGCCACCGTTTGATCAGTGGCAATTGTAGGCGACATCGGAAGGACCAAACCGTCTAATTTGTACACATAACATATCCATGACGCTGCCTCTGAGGGGGCATGCCTGGCGTTAAACATCTTCAACATAATGACTGAAAGGAGTGTGCTGCAATATTGTCCTTTTGAATAGGATTGATTTTTGCTGCTTCTCATGGACATTTATTTCACCAACACATTGCCGGACGAGTGTCGATTGTACTGGACGCAGCAATCTTGTTGGCCGTACGCAGTGCTTTGGTTGAGCTCAGCTACAGACAAGACCCACCTGATTTGTTATGCACTTGCCGAGTATTGTTTGCTTAAAAGGCCAGATTAATAGCGAAGACTTGGCATTGCATTTCAAAAGTGGCATTGGGAACCTGCGTCACACCTGAACATCTTCTTGTATGGGCGCAAAAGGCCTCCGTGGTCGTTGCACCGTTTCACACAAATAAACAAACAAACAGATAGCGTCTTTTGGAGCCATGGAAGAGACATTTAAACTGTCAGTTCAATTGATCCTAATCTTACCAGTTGCCATTGATCTTAATCCCAACAAATATTTATCTGCTTGTTATGCATACAGCGATGACGCTGGTGACCGCCGCTCGAGATTTGTAGCCACCGAAGGCCAGTGGCGCACTTTCTATATTGTGGTGCAATGCATATGATGCAAGGTTTGTCACTTGGACAATCCGGCTTTGCATTACGAGCAACAGAAAAGGTTACACGACTTCGTTTCTCACACTCTTCAATGCCACCCGTCCCACTCTTCATAAACCCACTGCCGACCCTGTGGATATTCAACTGATTCACAGATTCACTCGTCTGCGTGGGAAGTAACATCCCCCAGCCAGTTTATTCCATGTTACAATGATACAGATGGGAAGGCGAGATAATTTGCTGAGTGCGTAACGATGTTGCAACATGTCATCGATGATGTCTGTGCAGAAATAAACTCTGATATTTACGGCTCATGGTCGTCTAGCGGTTCCTGCATCGACGCGCTGAATGGTGAGATATCCGCAGCTGGTGACAGCCGTGAGGCTCCTAATGATGAGCATTCTCGAAGGAGCGCGGCTAAGCCCTCTTGCTAGGATTACTGGTGGAAATACACGGAGCCCTGTGATTACCATATCCAACTCGCTGACGAGTCTGGTATACCTCTTCATGTTATCTCCAGACAAATCCCTGGGAATTATGTAGCAGCAAATTATGCTAAGCAGAATCCCATTATGACGTTCACACTTGAACCAAACAGGCAGGGATCATCACAAGACACCTGTTTGCAGCTTATATGACAACCTTCGCGACAACTCACAGCCTTGCCACGATAACACCACCTGCCCCATTCTAAATGGGCTGCTCCACATCAAAACTTTGCGTGCGAAATAAGGAGGACCTGCAGTAATTCTCCGGAAAGTTTTATTACAAAACCCTTGTTCCGAAGTAGCGTGAAGCGCAGTCCAAGTCATCCAACTTTCGTTCAGGAACAGCACTCCACACACATTGCGCATTCCAGCAGCGTATGGGACGTTAGATAAACTGCCCTCGCAGCTGTACGTAACAATAGAAAGCCACTGGGAAGACCGACCGGTCCGGACGTGGGTATCTGCTCTTCGAGCTGCGCAGGCTTCGCGACAACATCGCGGTTACGTCCTGGAACAGCTGCTTCTGTGCCGTTAAACGCAATGTTCCACAAATGAAGATATTGCAACAAGCAACAGATATCGTGAAATAATCTCGCTATATCTATTCGTATACTTTTCAGTCAAAAACACTTTTTTATTTATATTTTTGTTTCTCCCGCCGATCACGCGATGATAATGGTGATGATGATGATGTTGTGACCAGCAAATATGCACGAGGCGCCTTTCTTGCTGCTCGTGTGCTTGGTGACGGCCTTTTTTGTCTTTCTTCAAGGCAACACAATATCCCTATTTAACACCCAGGCTTCTCAATTCGTCATTGCTTGGTTGCGTCGTCGTACCCTGCACGACATTGATTGAGGGCCAGTTGATGTCCGTTATATACAGAAATCGTACGAACGCCTGGTGTGAACGGCTCAACAATTTTATTTTTCTTGGCTTCGATGGCCGTATAGCTGATGGAGATACAGTATTTAAAAGACGTTATTACGGCGTCATGGGTGCCTGATCACGTTGAAAAACTCTCCCCGAAAAGTCTGCACATTTTCGCGGTCGTGTAGTTAGAACGGAACATATTAAAATACATTTGTATTAAAGACAAATGTGCAACATTCCATTCGATGTGTCCTCCATCAGGGGAGGAGAGTTGCTGCGGATATTTTACCTAGGACAAAATTGTGAGTGCATCACGTTCAAACGACTGCTTCTGATTTTTAGGTTCGTTTTTTTTTATTTCATTGCCATCAGATTGCATTGTGCTGGACCGGAATCAGCTACAACACGCACGTCACTGTTTTAACATTAGAATCTAGCCTGAAAGTTCGAGGAAACCGGCGTGATCAGAACGTGTTGAAACAATACTTGTGTTTAGATAAGCCAGTAGTAATAGCCCTTTTCCTCGCAGAAAACCAGGAGCATGGAGATATAGATGCTTTGCTATTTCAGCAGCATGCCTTTATAGAAACGAATAGCAAAATTAAAAAGGTGTGTGAGCACATCTTCTGCTATTCACTTCGGTAACGGCATATTACCGAGCTATCAACGCATCGATATCTCCATTCGCGTGGTTTTTCTACGAGGAATAACACTTCTGCTAATATCTTATCTATGTGCATAATGTTCCTTGCAAATGCACTTGACAACTTACACAACAAGTTGTGCTTCATGACGCCCTGATGAAGGGCAACTTATGAATGCTGCCATGGATTTGCAAAAGGGCTTTTTAAAGTCAGCTTTAGCCGCCTGTTGCGGTCTGTACATACCACCGGTTACTTTGTGTGGAGACACAACCTCAGGCTATTGTATTCAACGGTGCAAGCGCAAAAAGAGTGGCACAACAGCCTATGCCGAAACAACAAAGCTTCACCGAAAAAGTGTCATGGATTTCAAAGGCAGGAATTACTACTTCGACCTGTGACGTTGTTTCCTGATTTACCTGTGACGTCACTGCCGAAGCCTGTCACAGTTTGGCTTAGATGCGAAGTAAGTACGGCAAGTCGTGATTGTTTCCAAAGCAACGCGTAGCAACGACCAGCGCATGTCGACGTCTGATATGCCGAAAAATGTATTTCATATAAGCTAGAAAGGCATCGAATTTCTTCTTTTCGGCGATATGAGCTCAGAGTATGTGTAGGGATGTTTTTTTCCAGCTACACCAGCTTTTGGGGAACAGAATAATCTGCCTGCTTTGCAGCTTGGCGAAATTCTTCGCCAGATAGAACGTTTCTTCGCACTACTTGGCGGAGAACATCGCCAAGCTGCAGAGCGGCTAGAGAATTTTGGTGTGTCATAGTTGGAACAGCTGAAGAAACAGCGGCCTTGCGCAAACATCAATATAAGCTTACAAACATCAATATAAGCAAACATCAATATAAGGCAGCTTACAAGCCTTAACAATAATTTAAGAGTTCTTATGCTGACAGCTGTCGACATCCATTATACCAGGGGGTACTGGCCAGTCGACATGATTAAGCAAGCAATGATTATGTTGTTAGTTCCCTTAGCATAAAGCTGCGCTTATGATCGTGGGTGAACAAGGCCAAAGAAAGTCAAACAAAAGATTTGGCAGGTAAAAGAAAAAAGAAAAGAAGTTTCCACGACCTTGCACCTACTGCGCGGTTCACAGCAAAGACTTCCCGACACATAAATGGCAAAGCCGGAAGGTATTTCTGTGCTCGATGACCGGGTAACTTCAACTGTCATCTGCAGATGCTCCGGCCTACTGACTTTCGAAGGCACCAGTCCAGATAGAGCGCAAACTGAAAGAGCATACTGCAAAGCTGTTACGTGAAACAAACACTACATTGAACAATCAGATGATACACAGCGGTAGACAAAAGGTTGCTTTATCGAAAAAAGCGATAAAACTTAACCGTCGAGTCATCAGACACATGCAAATACTCGGGTGTTGTTAACAAAGCGGATTATATTACCATAAAAAGCCGAACAAGTAACTGCTGACTATCAAAGGTTGCCCAGTAATTGGTGCTACCAAGCATCAAAAACTGAAGATCCTTCTTCGCCTCATTGCATCCTCATTGCGCCCTTTGGACAAACTGCTGCGGGTCAACAGTATTGTAATTAAGATGTTGCCTCATCCCGGTTCACCTGCCTAACACAGCATTGCATGGTAAGGCAGTGAGGAAAATATTTTCGGCTAAGCTTTCTCCTGATACTACCGCCATCCCCATATATTTACCAGCTGTGCGACAGCCTTCCCATAACAGAAGGAAAATATTCGGTTATGAGCCTATTCGATGAAAAAAGCTAGATAAAACAAGTCCATCTGGTGTAAGCCCAAATGGCTGTGCTTAACTAGTAAGCCAAATATTTAGATGGTCTGTGTTACTGCAGGTTGTAACGTGCATCCTGCGAGCGGCATTATGCACGTAAGACAGAAGTAATAGCCGTATTCCTCGTAGATAAACCAACAGAATGGAGATGTGGATGCGTTGATATTTCGGCCACGTACCTGATCGAAACGAATGACAAAAAATGTACCTATTTTTAACTTATTTTTGCTATTAACATTCGTTTCGGCAGTTGTAGTCTTTCTAAGATTTCATATCCTCTACTTTCTCAGTGCGAACATGCGAACTTGTGCAGACCCTTTCACGCCGCCTATTTTTGGTTCAGCCCGTGATACATGATGTCATCGAGAAGCTACACGAATTTCGCCTTCTCAGTAGCCATATTGTGTTCAAGATCAATAAAAATATGGCCATTGGCCCGTGTGACCATAAGATGTGTCTAAAGTAGAGATGCAACTTTCTCCAAAATATCACGCATAGCCCAGCCCTCAACGCTTAGCTAGTGATCCAGTCTGCAAAACTCCGCTATGCCACAATGTTGATCAGCTAGAAACCCTCAAGTATTAATCTTTTCCGATAAACATTTTACCATTTCACATCAATTTTAGGTATAAACATTAAAGTGTGCATAAAATGGCATCCAAGTGTCATGTTATGTCTAGTTATGCTAACACCAGTGACGTTGCCCAGAGAGCAGCAATTAAAGTACCTGCACAATGGAATTTATAATGTACCAAAGGGGATCTTGAAGAACGCTGTGAAAACAGTTTTCGACCACAAATGAGAGGGAAGAGGGTGGAAACGAAATCTGACTTTCACCAAAACGTTCCAAAGATTTCACCCTTCTGCCTTATCTCAACAGACCACGGGCCATTTCTTTTAAAATTGCATGCATCAACTGATAGATTTGCACTGATAGTGTATTAATGCTAGGATGTTTCAGGCCATGGAAAATGTCAGTTCCTTATAATGTACATGAGCTCAATCATCATTCGAATCCGTGACAACTGCTACAATGTCAAAGTTCTCATTGGAAAACCAAAGCCTGCTTCATATATGCTGGTTGTCGTTTTTAACACGCCCCGTGTGGCCAGTTGAATAATAGCCTTCGCTTGGATGGGAAGGCGTCAGTTTGACCCCTCTTAAGGTCTCGGAAACTAAGAGAGCTTAACACACTAAATTTACAGCATACATTGACCTGTATGTGACCTCAATTGTGTCAAAATTTGAGGTTCCTAGGTCATGACCTACGGGTCGGAAAAGATCAAACAAGGTAGAACCCCATTTTGACACCCAAAGTGCGCCCAGAGCCTAGATACCTGTTCTTAGAAAAAGGCCACTGGTGCTGATAAGGTTAGTAACCTTGTTTGACTTTCCGCAAGTCATGGAAACCAAAATCATACAAGACTGCTTTGATTTTGCGGTTGAATAAGCGTCAAGGATTGCACCAGGCAGTATGTTTTTAATAACAAAATGTTGACCTGGGTCATTTCATGTTAGCAACCTATGCCGAACGTTAAGAAGTCCATGGAAGATACATAATGCGATTCCTGTTATCAAAAAATTCGAAATGAGCATCATAATCTGTTCCATACAGCAAAGTCTAGAGAAATAAAACTAGTTGGTTTTGCCCTTAGTCTGATCTCCATACCTGATCATAGGCCAATAGAAGTTATGTAGTCAATTTTTGTGTTGCCTAGTAAACTGCCTTAGAAATGTTTGGCTTCGTCTAACACTCCGTTGCTGCATCAGGTTGAACAATTCCCTAGAACCATTGAGTTGTTTACAGCTTCACTAAATTTTGCGCGGCTACGCCGCACCGTTCAGAAACCATTCCGGCAAATCTTCGGAGGGGTCAAATTGACCCAGCGAACCCGAGCGCGTGTTGAAGGGATTGCTCCCTATTTCTAAAGGGCTTCGAATTAACATAGCACTCTTGAAGACCCAAACCCGGTTTTCGGGGCGTTTCATTGCCCTGCCATTTTGAAGACCTAATCTCAGCTAGTTTCTGGGCTACACGCCCAATAAAATGGGAAGACTAGTTCGGGGGATAATATTTCAAGACCACCTTTCAATCCTGCCATTCCATAAGCCAGGCGGCCGACAAAAAGCAATGATCGAGTCGTTTATATCTGGCGTTCGTGAGCACGATTGCTAGATATAACAGCCGTTAATTGCCTATGAATAAGTATTCTGCAAGGTACGATGGCGTAATCAAACAATGTCGTATCTAGGAGTATATCTGCTAACCAGGGAAGTCGTGTTGTCTGGAGCACTTGTTCCTCCTTAAAAGTATATCGCTAGCTGTTAGTGTTGCATGACCTACAGCAGTCGGTGCGCCCCCCCAAAATAGCTATTAGTGAGCTATTGAGGGTGAGTTATAATATATATATATATATATATATATATATATATATATATGAGTGAGCGTGAGTTTTTTTCACATTTGATGCTCGCTTAAGTATCTTCAATTTTGGAAAGTTCTCTTCAAGCGGATACAGCACGCAACCACACCACATGAAAACTGCATGGTAACTTTGAAATGATCCACATTTCTCTCTTACGACTATTTACGTTTCAGCCCACAAGCACCGTCGCGCGGTTTTATGTAACGCTGCGTGAAAACCACTTGAAAGCAAGGATGGCAATATTTTCTTCATGAATGATTGCCCCTTCAGTCACATCTTTGACATTTATTAATGCCATCAAAAACCTTAATATGTTGCTACATGCTGCACAAAAACTTCTATGAAAAAATCTGGTAGAAATAATTTTCAAGACCTTCTTCTAGTTAGCAAAGCCCGCATCCTGGAACTCTCGAACTTCATCAAACGCTTCATAGACCTCATACGCTAAGACGATTTTTTCACGAATTTGCACGCAAGTACAATATAAAAGAAACGAATCAGACAGAATGAAAGCCTTCGAGAAAAATATGCTAAAACTTATAATAGAGGCAAGAAGAGGAAAACCGTATTGCGTAAGTGCCCTGCGGTCGTGGTCACAAATTGCATCCTCTGCAAACCTGAGTAAACAAACTCCATGCCACCACTTTTTCAACTTCGGCAACTGTTGCACATTTGATATGCCAGTAACTACTGTTGTACTGACAAGTGAGTGAAGCTAGTGCAATGAAGCGCTCATAGGTTCTCCTGCATTTCATCAATCATGGATATTGATTGTGATTTGTTCGGCATACTTTTTGTGTAAACCAAAGAAGGTTGAGTGCACCACACCCTCACAATAACAGCTAATTGCAGTGTGTGGCTATATTTGCCTGAGGGGCCCGCCCAACTGCTGTTCAATGAACGCAACATGCTATAGTTTTGAAATTTTGGTTGTTATTCTTAAGTTTTTCACTAAGGTGTTTGCTTAAACCTGTTTAGTTTGTGTATCCTGGTTTACTGGTGTGTCATGTCTGCCATAAGTATTTTGCCACTCGTGCTCTTACTGTAAGAAGTGAAAATGTGTCTGTTTCATGGCTATTTTGTGTTTGGCATGACACCCTAGTTTTGGGGATTATTTCAAAACTCGAGAAAGCGCAAAAACGCATTGTTTCGCCTGCCGAAAAAAAAATCATCCGCATAAGCCCGCCAATACTGACACATAACTAAACCAAAAGCCTGCAGATTCTTGCTGTTCAAAAATTGGTGAGCTGGAGGGCTGAAAATTTGCGCCTTAAGCCTGAAGCGCACCAGCATGAACCGCCGTCTCAACGGACAGCAGTTGGCTTTCAACCAGCTTAACGCGCTAAATGCAGGCATCAATCACGAAAGGCGTCTTGTGATGCGTCATGCCGGAATTGGTCAGTCCTTCGTTACAAGTGAGCGTTTTGCATCATATCTGGTGCTTGCCATAATACTTCAGATGTGGAGCATTTCCTGACAATAACCTGGCATCCTTCGGGAAATTCGTGGCAAACGAACAAACTGGCGAAGGACAGCCGCCGTAAATCACCACTAGCAATACCCTTGACGCACTGCATTTACTCATCTTCTTTATTTGAATGTGGTCTAAGACCAAAGCTGAATTTGCGTTACATTGATGACATTTTTGACAGCTATATCCTTGAAAAATATGCACTATCTAAGTATGTCATTCAATTTGAAACACACCGCATAAAACGTGCCAATTCAATTTATCGAGGAAATTTATGTGCTACATCATATCTCACTTCATAGCAGAATCATATCGCCCATCATACTTCATAAGAGTAAGCCACACCCCAACTTCCCATGCAAATTGTAAGTAGGTAAAACAAACAGCTGATGTATACGTGAGTCTCTCGTTTCTTATGCCCCCGTACGGCAGTGTGGTTTGCAGGGCCTCAGGGCAGCGCGGACTAGTGGTTCAAGTCTAACATGTATGCCGTGGGATTGGCCCAGGATATCTCAACGTGTCAAGGATTTGGGGGTAAGGTTTGCATAACATGCTCTAAGAGAACTGAAGGAAAAAGAGCGCACAAAAGGACGTAATATTAAAGTATCTAGTAGCATTTTCCCAGGGATCTTTTTGTTGGAGAAGCGAAGGGTAGCATTCGTGACCCGTTCCATGAACGCATGGCAGACTGACACGTTGCAATGTAGCATAGACCAACAGATGGCAGCTGTTAAATCTAAATTTTAGCGACAGTTGAAGTCAATGCGGATCCAGGATCTTGGAATCGCTGCACACTCGTAGTCTTCGTCCGGTGTTGAACACACAGACGTTATCATGCGTTGTGGTCGGAGCAACATCTTTGGGGTAATGCACACAGTTGAAAATGATTCGAGATTTGTCGTGATGAACGCTGACCTTCCCTGGTAACTGTCGTACATTCTGGTATTCAAAACGGGTTATTGAAACTTTTGGCTTAGCCGTCCGTGTTCCTAGCAGCCCTCAGCTGTGTACCATATGTTGCGTGCCCAGGCGTGAGGGCTTGGATACCCAAGTTGTTCGTGAGTTTCGTGCAATGCTCGTGGTACCTGGTGATCGTGGGACGTAATTTCCTAACCCATGCTCGACATGGATCATCGTGATCTTCCATCTTATCGGTGTGTGTGTGTCGTGCAGCCCTTAGTGTGGGACCGTGTATCGCTTGTTGGCATGTGGGAGCCCGGATTATGTATCATTTCAGAATGTTTTTAGCGGCAGCGCCTGCACGGAATCAGAACATTTTCTGGAATCACATGTCTTGGTTTGTAACTGTCAGCTTTCTCTGACCTTGCTTGACCTTGCTTACTCGTGATCACAAGCACAGCCTGAAACGTCGATTATTGGAAGTAAAACCACATTTATTTGATAAATCGATCTTACTTGTACCACCTGGTAGGTCGATAACCGTCAGTATCAGAATTCTGAGCTTTCACTGTCGGAAAATGGGCATATCATTGTGGCATGTGTATGGCGTGATCGACAATCCTGTTTTGTGCACAGAAAACTGCATTAACTGTGTAATTCAAGGAGATTCGAGTGCAACGCTGCTACGATCTGTATCTCTTCATTGGCTAAGCAAGCTGATCCAATCTCTATACTTGGACTCGCCCACGTTCTCCATAGCCGCGTCTGATGCAATGTTCTGTGACATCACGGGATGTTGTCTTGGTGGACGGCAGCGTTAAGGACGGAAAACGGGGCCGAACCGTTTGTTGCCATTGGCGGTCTTTTTCTGCATAGCTCGTTGGACCATTCCACGCTCTTTCATAGCAACAACTTCTTCGCATCTCTTATGTTCCCGTAACTACACGGATACCAAGGAAGGCTGGTTGGACAAGTTGCCACTTTTATCCCCATCGATCCAATTTTGAGTTCGATAGGGTGCCCCTGCCTGCCCCCTCGTCACCTTACCTCACCTCCTCCGTGGCGACGCTGCCTACGCTATCTGCAGCTTGACGATATTGAGCGATGATCTCAATGGTTGCTCCCTCCGTGAGGCAATGAAAGCGACACCTCGCTAGGGAGAGCCCTCACTCCTGCCAGCCCACGCAGAACTTCCATGCGTCTTTACAGGCACATCCTCTGCCACAGTGAGCGTGACTCGCGGCGCAAACGTTCCTTCTCTCGTAGAAGAACGACAGACCAGCCAGCTCCGTGCTAGGGCACCAGAGATGATTGTCGAACTTCTTTGGGCGTTGCCTTCGAAATTTCAACAATCGGGCAGCTGATTATGGTACAAATTTCATGCACGGTACACCTTGAATTTCTCCCCTTCGGATCATATTTCCTGGTCTCAAAGGCGCAGTCGCTGGCGTCCCGGATCCATAACTGAAAGATGGTGTGTTCGAAGCCGGACCGGACCAAAAGCTCTTCCTCCTGCTCCTTGTGAAGTGTATTGAATTGTTTACTAACAACTGATACGTTGTCATTGCAATGTGAGGTTTAATGCCTTGAGAGCTTCTCACAAATTTCGGGCATAACACACATTTAAACTCAAAGCACATCACCTTTTGAATCATTTGCGCTACGTTGGTGGGTACATGCTGCCGAATGTGAAATGAAGGAGACCAAAATTTTAGCACGTATTTTCACATCTAGAACATTTTTTTAGTGGTGTTCCGAAAGTGGTGTATTAGGATTCGTTATACCAGGGATCTACAACACCCTGGCTTCCTCCATTCTCCCGGCGTCTGTGCACCTTCTGAAAAGTCATGTGAGAGCCGATCGTTCTCACGAGCTGCCAGCGAAGGCGGGTGGTGCAACGTACCCAGAACTCGTTCGAGGCGGTGGGTGGTTAACGAGACAAGGACTTCGGACGCCAAGTGATATTCGGAACAGTATTTCACATCGGTGTTGTAAAAGCTGAGGCTTGATTTGCTGCTATATTCCTTCTTCAAGCAGACAGAACACTTGCGCGTTATAAGTGTAAACGAATGTAAGCCATTCTGGTCATGTGACAGCAGTGAACCCTGACCATAACTACGACATTTTCCACAAATATCGTTTCCAATGGCCAAGCATAACTAAGCAAATCAAGCTCTGAAACATTCGAAAACGCATGCTAACACTACCGTAGTAGTTTTAGCATTTAGCGTAGTAGTTTGAACATTCGGTGCCCGTTAAGTATTTTGCTGGATTGATGTTCTGATATAAACTGAGTACCTGTCAGTATGCAGCCGGCCTGCTGCCCTTCTCATAAAGCTGGATTGCAACTGATGCGTCGCACAAGTTGCAACTATGAACATTTTAGCCCGTCTTTTCACCGGGATAATGCAGGCTCGAACATTTCAGTAGCTTGTGAATACGCGAGGGACCACGCCTCTTTCAGTCGCAGGTGAACGCTGCGATGACTAAATGCATGTAGTCTCTAGGCCCAGCCGACTCCGCCGTCTTAGTGGGCGCCCAAATCTTCTGTTAGCGGGTCCGGCCCCATACCCTGGCGGATTTTCAGGGAGGAACCCGGTTTTTGCAAGCAGAGATGCCGGCAGGATTTCAGCGTAACCGGATGACGTTGGAGAGTGTCAGGTTGCACAGTGGTTCTTTTCTGTACAATCGTAGGTGATTTACGTATCAAACTCCTGACAGTTTCATAATGGTGTCTTCTGAATGGCATGCACGAATGACACTGGGTTTGGATTCTCTCTACAACTCACTGACCCGTGCATGGCTCGTTGCATGTACATGTCAAGCCGATACCGTTGTGATGGCATTTTTGTTCTCATCTCACGAAGCAAACGGAATCCAAAGGTACATGTTTGTGTTATGCTCCTTGCCGGCTTCTGTATTTTCCCCACAACAGTCGGCATTTGTCACCTTCAAAAGCCCAAAGATATGACGGTGATAGGCCATACCAGCCAATTGCACACCAGACGCGTTGGCGGAAGAATGCAAGAGCGATGCAGCAGCCATAAGCGTGATCTACAGCTCCTATCGAAGCCATTCTGAGTATGTCGAGAGGTTTATTGGCCAGGTCAAGCCAAACGAGGTCGAACTGCATTTCGTGACGTCGGGACGCTACTCTGCACTTGCCCACACGTGATATAAGCCCGGGTTTCCCACCATGTTCTTGAAAGGGGAAAAACAAGGTCACCTGAGATTATTTCATGAAATCTGGTAGCTTACTTTTGGACAACTCTGAACTTAAGATCTCGTGTACAATGATTCAATTGGCGAAAAGTTTACATAGGATATGTTGGACGGTTCCTAAGGCCCGGCGTCGTTTTTACCTAGAGATTTGAGTAACACTTCGACCACCACTGGCACTTTTTAACCGTGTTTCGTGATGGAACGGGCTGATTCTGCCACTCCCTCCGTCTTTCAGCCATCACTGTGCAACTTCTAAGTTGAAGCTGCTTCAAACTTGGTGACTGACCAGGTATGCTGTCACACTTGTTATTGTTTCCTCCCTAGAGAACAACCTTGGCCAGTAATGGGCTCCAGACCTTGATTTTGTGTTTAAGCTTTGCTGAAGACGTTAATCTTCTTCCCGTCAATGCCCTTGTTAACGTGACAGAGTGCCTCTTTCGGCTGCATATATTTTTTTTAGCATTTCAAAAAGAGCATCCGGGACTTTTGTCAGGAACGATTGTTGGCGGTTGAAACGGAGCACAATGTTATGCAAAGTATGAGCTAACATTTGACGGACGCACATTTTGGCGGAAGCGGCTGCAGAACATTAACAGCGAGGATTTAGAAGAGATTCTGAGTGTTAAGATTCAGAGGTGATGTAACGCAGTAATTTAATTGGAGCGTCTTATTACAGAAATTGTCTTTCCAGTACATGTGGGAGCACATTGGTGTCAGCCCTGGCACGACAAATGAAGCTGATGGGCAGGTGGTATGCGAAACAAGTACCTGCTAATTTCTTTATTACAGCCGCTTTCAGGCAAAACAGGGTTGTGTACGGGTATTCAAGATGTCATGACCTGGTGGTTGACGCCTTTGGCGTCTCCCTTGTTTGGGAGAACACGACCCTGGTAAGCTATAAATGGTGAAATTAACCCAAATCTTCGTGATCATTTTAATTTTTGACTTTATGATACCTGCCAATAAGAACCTAGGCGGTAAGTTCCTCAGAGCAAAAGGTTCGTCGAGGTTCTCTTAGGCCAGTGACCTCCCTTGACTTCTATGAAGCCAAAGTAGGGAGTGTGCCGATATACTTGTGATCAAGGGAGTAGAATTGGCGTCAAAAGCTATCCTAAAAGCAAGTTTGCCAGCAGAGGCAGTATTTGTGCTTCACCTTGAACTAACCTTTACACCTGGCTCAAAGTCAGTGGATATGTGTAATCCTAATTCCAATTCTCTACTAGAAGAAATATCAAAATTGCATGATCTCGTGAAACACGCCGGTGGCGCATCGCCTTGAACACTGTCCTAAGGACTGCTTTTGCTGGCAAACGTGACCTGATTTTGACCTCCCACTGTCGGCTGGAAGGTTACGCCCCACCAACCAGATGGCTCAGCCCGCACCTGGCCAAGCCGGCCGCTGTGAAGGGCTTATGCTTTTGAACCACACTTGCGCGCACGACTTCTGCGGCGTTCCTTTTCTGTGCCCCAAACGCCCATTCTAAACCATGGCTCGGTTGGTTACACCCTGTTGGCAGCGTTTCCTTGACAATTACCAGCTCTCTCCAGTTGCGATAGCTCTTCGCGGTGCCGAGCGTCGTGAACCAGCCCTGTCCGGCTGGCGTCTTGAACCAGCGCTGTCCGGCTGGCGTCGTGAACCAGTCCTGTCCGGCTGGCGTCGTGAACCAGTCCTGTCCGGCTGGCGTCGTGAACCAGTCCTGTCCGGCTGGCGTGCCGACCGCAGCACTCTGGGCGCTCCTGGGTGGATTCACCCGACTCTTCACGTGGACGCTGTGACGTTGCGACCTTTAAGGGCTTATCTTATGTTGGGTTTTCAATTCTCAGAGGTCAGCAAAGTTAAGCGTCGCTAGGTGCATCGTTTCGAAGTTATTCAGAAAAAACAAGGGGTTAAATTGTCCCCTGCCAACCGGCTGTTAAGGTTTTGAGTCGATGCGGTCATCAAGAGGAAGCAAATGTGCAGATGTTCGAGTGGTGTTGCCGTCCAGCGGACGACAGCACCGTATGTAACTTGACGACGCTGTCATGTTTTGCCGTGTTGCTTCTTAGCTGACATCCCCCACGAACGCCGCGCGCACGAGCGTCGCCCGCCTATTGGCGGTCACTCCTTGCCCACATCAAGCCGCGCAGAGTACTACTCGCTTGGCCGCGCGCCGCACACCGCGCGGCCCGCCGCGGGTGCGGCGCGCGTGAGTGGCATGCGAATGCGCCGGCGCGGCGCGAGCACTGTCTTCCGGGGCGCGAGCGGCGCCGGCGCCTCCGGGCGGAGTCGCCGCCACCAGCTGTTCGCGTCGGACGGTATGACCGGCCGATAACACACGTGCACGGGCAGCGCCTCGCGGTGGGGGTTGATGTCGGTAGCTGAGCTGCGTGGAGTGGGTTGATGTCGGTAGCTGTGATTGATGTAATGTGCCTCATTCGATTGATGGACGCCCAGCCGTAAACGTCGTCAGCCTTTGCCAGGATCAGTCATGCCAAGATCGGATTTTTGCTTAAGTCAAGGTGTCTTTCAGTGATAACATCACAACAACATGGCAGACTTCGGCCAAGTGCACTTTGGAGATTAAAGATGTTACAGGATGTAAGCGGGAATTCGCCAGACATTTATAGATGGCCGCTTAAAATTGAGTTATTTGTAGATTCCTACTGCCGAGATCAGTGCAGGACGCATAACCGTTATTCTGCTCTCTATAACTGAATAATATGCATATACATATATATATATATATATATATATATATATATATATATATATCTATAATGCGCTTGCATATGAACATGAGCGCGTAATACAAATGCATATATTTTGTACACATACATGACAATTTTATTTGGAGATGTATTAGCATAGGAAGGTATACCGCGCCCCTGTTACGTCCCCTGAAACTAATGTACCACGTACGTGAAAGGTTGTGCAGCAACAGTAGATTGTACGTCTCAAAGATCTATTAGGCCGCTGTCTGGTATAATGCCCACGTCATGCACCGTCACAGCAAAATCATCGTGGATCACGAAGACTAAGACCTCCGTGAATCGGGTCATAGAATGTCACTCCACACCATAAACTAGGATTACACCGTTGGTCCCTTTGCATCATCAATTCAATATGTTTCAGAACCCAGAAGACCATGTCAGTTTGTAAAAATAAAATTATCACTGCCTGCTGGCCCGCCGCGTCATTACAGTTATAATGCACGACACGACCCCATTCGAAGTCAGTCATACATTGCACTTTCAAAGATTGCGGCTTATGCGGTTAGTTAGGAACTGCCCTGAGGATCAACTACAGCGTGCAGACTGGCAGTCATGCATTGCTGGTAACAGCCTTGCACCATTTTTAGTGCTTTAACGTGTAGAGAAAGGAGTTAACTGCTGCGCGTTGTTGGTGCGACCAAGGGCCACTGCGGGAAGTGAAAGTGCAACCGGGTGAACAAAACGCGTAAAGAATCTGCAAGAGCCCATGCATTTGACCCGTGGCTGTACCGCTGCAGGGTCGGCGCTGAGTGGGGGGCCAGCTCAGCCGCCAGCTGCGCTGGCCGCGGCGAGGGCTGCCGTGCCGGCATGGCGTGGCGCCGTTGGCGGTAGGATTACGGAGCTTCGACCTTGTCCCCGTCGGGGGCGGCGGGCCGGCGGACGTTCACCAAGCGGGGCCGGTCTGTCCTGTCCGTGTGAGGCCCCGAGGCTGGGGATCCGTTCCGGTCCCACAGCTAGGTGGGACCGGTCTGTCTCGTCCGTGTGAGGCCCCGAGGCTGGGGATCCGTTCCGGTCCCACAGCTAGGTGGGGCTGGTCTGTCCTGTCCGTCTGAGGCCCCGAGGCTGGGGATCCGTTCCGGTCCCACAGCTAGGTGGGACCGGTCTGTCTCGTCCGTGTGAGGCCCCGAGGCTGGGGATCCGTTCCGGTCCCACAGCTAGGTGGGACCGGTCTGTCTCGTCCGTGTGAGGCCCCGAGGCTGGGGATCCGTCCCGGTCCCACAGCTAGGTGGGACCGGTCTGTCTCGTCCGTGTGAGGCCCCGAGGCTGGGGATCCGTTCCGGTCCCACAGCTAGGTGGGGCTGGTCTGTCCCGTCCGAGGCCCCGAGGCTGGGATCCGTTCCGGTCCTACAGCTAGGTGGGGCCGGTCTGTCCCGTCCGAGGCCCCGAGGCTGGGATCCGTTCCGGTCCTACAGCTATGTGGGGCCGATCTGTCGCGTCCGAGGCCCCGAGGCTGGGATCCGTTCCGGTCCCACAGCCAGGTGGGGCCGATCTGTCGCGTCCGAGGCCCCGAGGCTGGGGATCCGTTCCCCGGTCCCACAACTAGGCGGAGCTGGTCTGTCCCGTCCGTCTGAGGCCCCGAGGCTGGGGATCCGTTCCCCGGTCCCACAACTAGGCGGAGCTGGTCTGTCCCGTCCGTCTGAGGCCCCGAGGCTGGGGATCCGTTCCGGTCCCACAGCTAGGTGGGACCGGTCTGTCCTGTCCGTCTGAGGCCTCGAGGCTGGGGATCCGTTCCGGTCCCACAGCTAGGTGGGGCCGGTCTGTCGCGCCCGAGTGAGGCCCCGAGGCTGGGGATCCGTTCCGGTCCCACAGCTGAGTGGGGCCGGTCTGTCGCGTCCGAGGCCCCGAGGCTGGGGATCCGTTCCCCGGTCCCACAGCTAGGTGGGGCCGGTCTGTCCCGCCCGCCTGAGGCCCCGGGGCTGGGATCCGTCCCTCGGTCCCACACTCACCGGCCCTGCCAGGAGCAACGGCCGGGATCAGCTCACATTCCTGCTGCCAGCGACCGACCCATCGCGCGCCACCCGCGTATTACCCACGGAATGTCGCGGGGCTGTCATCAATGATCACACCTCTACATTAGGCGACACCTGAGGATGTTGACGTTCTCAGGGCAGGCACATTCACAGACACCTGTCGTGTCACCGCACTGGTCCCGTCGTCACGTCTCCTGACGGTGCTGACGTCGCCGCCACGTGCTATATGTGTAGGTGACATTGGCGTCGCGAATCATCTCACATCAAATAGACTCTTTTCCTTAACAGGGCTTGACCGACGTCGGAAGTTCCTGGGACATCTAATTAGGATTGCAAAGAGGGTTCCCATGATCTCTGTGAGTCTGAAGCATGCCAACGATTTCCGCATCCGCATTAGGGAGACCAATCCCACATTGTCGCTATTTATAAGGTATGCAGGTTCTCTTTTCCAGGTTTCTCAAGTATGTGTTAGCTTTTGTTCCGCTGCTGTGGATCGTTCTTTTTTGTTTAAGGTACGCAATAGAGCTTTAAGTTGATCTAATGGAGTTAACCAACGATTTGAAATATGAGCTGCGTCGTACAAATTCTGTCGGCACCCTGGCCAGCTGCAGTTGACCGTCACCTGTCGCGCACGTGCGGCGGGCAGACACGTCAGAAGGACAGGCACTCTCTCACGCGACAGCTCAGGTGCGCTGAGAGCCGCGATCCGACGACGCACGTGGCGTTATCGCGCCAGGTGAGCAGCTCATCAACGTAGCCAATCCGAGCTTGCGCTGGGGCCATATGATCCTGTCAGCCAAGGCCAGGACAGTACGGGAGACATATTCATCGCCCTCTGCATTTGCTGCCTCTGAATCGTGCAAATCCCCCGCGCCGGCAAACACCTGGTACACTTCGGCAGTTTCCGGCCGGTCCCGGCAAGGCGCAGCAGTACACAGTAGCGCTGCCGCATTTGCACCGTCTTGACATATCCATGTCATGTTAAGGGCCCATGGTGACACCCAGTATCTCGGCGCCGTGTGTGTCGCTGGCTCCAAAATGGGGCCAGTGCTGCCTGGGGTCCCTGGACCGCATTGGGGCCCTCGACCACTTTCTGTGTCATACAGAACATGCACGATCCACCCCCGCACGGCCTGAGTGCATCTTCGCAGCCATACTGAGAACCAGCCCGCCTGTTAACCATACCAACAGAGCTCGTCTAGGATATGGTCAGGCTCAGTGCTGTTAAACACCTCTGCGGTATCAGGGGTGACGAATGACGGCATCATGTCTCGGTACATGAGGTCAGTGGAGAAAGGAACAGCGTCAAAGCAGGGACGCCTCCGTGAACAATCGCGGACGGAGCCCATGCTGCTCTAAACGCAGAATATAGTGATTTGTCTAGTATGGGCGCATTCACAGCAGCGGATGTCCAATGCTCGGGCGGGTCAAAGTCAAAGATATGGAGATTGGCAAGTTTAAGAGGGTCCACTACGGTGAACGCCATCCTTAACATCTGGATGGTGAGACTATCAGGTCCCCTAGTGCGGAGCGCGCCATGTGCTTCAGCGCTGCCCACATCTCCACCTTAGCATGGCGAGGCGGGAACGTACCGGCGCGCGCGCGCGGTGGGTGAGACAGCAGCGGTTCATCAGAATTACTCTATGCCAGTGCGCCCGCCACGCCAGAACCGACAGACGAAAAAATAAGACTGAGTCGTTGGCCCATCCCGGATCTGCCGCTGCTCTGCTGGTCGTCCTTGGCTCCTACCGTTATAAATGAGGTGAGGAACTCGCAGGTGCCCCTCCACGTTGGCTCGCGAGTTCTTGCACATATTTCTGTAATGGGAAGAGCACGGCCAGTGGAGGGCCATCTTCACGGCATTACGACGCTCACAGAATTATCGCATAGTGTGCTCATACGGAGTGTGGTCTCGGTCGACATGTGCTAGGTACCTATGCGCCTTCAGCATGCGTGGGAGATAATCTCTTCAAGACATTTCCTCTGAAGCTAATTGCAAAAAAAATCAATTTCGGTGCTTATTAGGCGCCGGAGGGTGTTCGTGATGTTTCACGGTCTCTTCCATCGGTATTAAAAAGACAATCTAAAGTAGCTCCTGTCATGAAATTTCCGGCGGAGCGCATTGTCAGTGGATTACTTCATCAGGCATGAATTATGGTCATGCCATCACATTTTACTCGACACAAAAAGTGGTAGCCGTTAGCTGTCTGCCGTAACTTGCGCATGACTCATCCAATTCTGAGCAAATTTTTCATTGACTTAAAAGTCGAGAACGGTTTTCAGACTTAAAACGATTTGACACTTTCATACTGTTCCACAAATGAATTAACTAGCCGTAATAGCAATAAGATTAATAGCCAAACGAATCTGTCTGAATCTGGACAGAATGGTCAAGCAGGAAAAGTCAGGTTATTTTGGACAGAACAAACCGTAAGGAAGGTCTCTTGTGTATCTGGGAGAGTTCTCATTTTCAATTTCTATATGAACCGTTGAAAATGTTTACACCCAGCAATGATATGTAGGGGCCGTATCTGCAGCACTCGCTCAGGACGTTTGGCTCGTTGGACGGTGAGCCCAACATGACAAAACAGCCGATGAATATTCAAGGAATCGTCAAACATATGGAGTGTGAATTCTAATCTTTTAAATTTGAGATTGTAGGAATTGTCCGTTACTTGGAACAGATATAAAGCCTTAGAACCCTTTTGCACAACTGTATCCGCATTTATCAGCTAACACATCACTGGATATTGCTGCCCCCAAAAGTATAGCACTGCTGACGGTTGATGAGCTGGTCCAACTCGTCACGATAGTCCGGGAGCGTCAGTGGTTTCTTGACGGTGAAGACATGCATGATATGATGCTGCTCAGTATTAAGCACCATCTTATTTGGAGCTGCCCATCCACATATCTGATCAGCCTTGTCTTGCGGCTAGCTGCACTCCTCCACACAGTCAATTACACATGCTTAACGTAATTTGAGGTCGTCTACATATTTCCAGCGATGTTCTGCTTCGGCAGCGGCACCGTTGATCATGGCTCGTGAGGCAGCAGGTCCATCCGGAGGACCCTGGAGAGTGCCTCAAGCTGTTGATTTTCAGCCACGAATCGCTTCATCCTTCATATTTACCCTCCGCTTTCCGTCTCAGGAGGAATGAAGCCAACCACCCGCTCGCAGTCTGAGCCAGAGCAGAGGCTCATGCTAAGCATATTTTGTATTATCATGATCACTGAGTATCAGTACCTTCTCAAAGTCGCACGCAACTACAGAAAAACAGCATGTCTAGCTTTCTTCACTCATATAGCAAATTGTGCAATAATCTGATCGATTTAAGGGATGATGAAGTACCTTTGATATCGCCGTACTGGCGTTCATCTATTCGCAACTTCATGCCCGCCAGAATGAGGGGAGCAACAAGTTGTTTTAAAACCCTGTCAAATTCGGTGAAAGGCTGAAAGGCCGCTGGTCTTCTGGCGACTTCGGTGTTGTTTTATGCAACTGATATGTTGTTCAGCATCAAGTGATGGTCGGCGTCAATAGCAGTCCGTTCGTTTCAGTCACGATTTGATGCGCCACCCAACCAGTCGGTATTGGTGCCCAATGCCAAGTGGTACAGCTGCCGGCTAGTGCTGCATCTAAAGGCGGCGTCCTTCGAACGCATCGTCTCTGTGGGGACGATTGGCGATCGCCTCCTGTGGGAACTGTGGGATAATCATCTGTAAAGAGTGCACCACTCCTTCGATGAGATGAAGGCCAGGGGGAGGAAGGGAGGCAGGGGGGGGGGGGGTGAGATAGGGAAACGGCACCGCGAGGATTCGCGTGCATGGTTACGTCTACACATTATTCGGTAAGGAGTATACGTTTTTAACATTGTCCGCTGAGTGCGTGTCTCAACCAATGGTTTTGAAGCAGGCATGCACGTTGTGACGCATACGGTTTGATACCACGAGCGCATTGGTACCGAGGCTAGGTAATTTGGCGAGGACCTGCTAACCGTTTGGTAAATTATCTTGCAAAATATTGTGAAGGGCATTGAGGTGTTACAGGACAAGTGAACATAACTCGTGGTGATAGAATCCCTAAGCTAAGTGAAATGCATACTTAGGATACACTCTGCGTGACAAACCCATCCATTGCAAAGCATCATATGACTACGGCACCTCTTCCAGGTAAAATAGTTCAAAGAGGCAGGCACGAACTGAGAAACACCTGGATGTTACTTCGCGCCCCCCCCCCCCCCCCCCCAGAAGTGGGTAAACAAGTCAGCGGCCCCGAAAAGGCCAAGAACCCAAACTGCCAATGGTCAAAACAGTCAGGGCCACGTGCCGTCTCCAGGTGTCAAGTTTACTAGGTGTCCTGACGTTCTGAGGCGTACCATGACTGTTTTTGTGGGAAGGCATGCTGTCACATAAGATACATGGATATTAAAAATAATCGCCTTTTTGTAGTGTTTTGCTTTTGAGCAGATTATCTTTGACTAAGTCAACATGGATAAGGAATTGGAGCGATGATGCTCTTTTCATTTCATTCCACATGTTCAACTTTCTGCAATACCACCTAAATATGTCATTATTGGGCACGTGCCATGCGCTAGCCTTGAATGGCCCATATGCAGAGGTCCGTCCCTGTTTTGAAATGAAAATCCACACTGGTATGAAAATCCGCCAGTAGGTTGCTACGCTTGGCAAGACCATGCCTACTAAACTTCGGCTCCTCTTTCGCGAGTGTTTTTTCAGGGGGAGGGGGCAACGACCAAAGGTTAAGCAATGTTTCCGTATGCGCCTCTGGCAAGAGAGTGCCCGACACCACCACTACTATCTGCAGGATGGACAGTGCGTCTCCTAGTTTGCCGGCTGATTAGTCAACATTGCGCGACGCTGCGCACGCCTCTGTGATCCGATCATAATGGATAGAGGGATATCGCACGTGCCGTGCACCATAACAACAGGCCCATCGAATGGGAGACGGCTGAAGCAAGTGGGATTCAGGGCGTAGATGACTCGTGGTATGGTCTCCCCTTCCTGGGGCGAGGTCAAATGCCCCCCCCCCCCCCACTCCCCACCTCATCCCACCCTCTTCCCCTCCACCGTTCCAATCTTTCAAGTACGTGTATTGAAAACGCTCGATGTTGACTCTGCGGCTAAGCCTCTGGTTCAGAGGGCCTCGACAAGTGAATTCAGACTCACCTTCTTCTGATTTTAAAACATCTTCCTTCTCCTGGCCATTTTAAGAGGAATAAGGCTAACAGCGCTGTCTTATTGACGCCTGATTATGTTCGCTTCGCTTAAATACATATCCCTAATACATGATACATCAACCTTAATAGGATATGATGCATCCCTTTCAGTATGCTTATGCTCGACATTATCCTTACCCCATTTGTTTCCGCAATTTAACTGATTTACCACACAATTCTAAAATCCGGGATTAAAGAACAGTCTCGATTTCATACACTTATAATACTTGATTTACAGCTTATAATCGCGGTGTCAGGCTGCCGGCATTTTTGTGAACATGGTATTGTAGTTGATAGAGTTGGGTATCAAGGAGAAAATTCACTTTTCTCCAAAGTTTTTTTCGGCCCAACAAAATTATTTCGGTCCGATTTATTGACGCCCACTGATATTCATGACCATTGAATCTGCGTCTGTAAGATGTGATTGCGCTTGATAGTGATTGCACGCGTGTAAGGCCTAACCATTCCGCTTACAGTGAGCAGGCTAAGAATAACAAGTCGTAGATGAGCCGATCATGTCCTATTATTTAGGAGCTTATTCATCATTTTTGTTAGACAATTTATGACCTACGTTCATCACAACGCGTTTCTGGCGCCCCGCACCACCGTTCAGAAACAGGCCGATTGGGCTGGAAGCCAAATGAACGATGCTGGCTGGATTACCTTCAGCTTCTTAGTCTAAGAGGTGACCGATTGCAAGGGCTTATCACGTGCAGGCTTTGCAAAACGAAAGGGCGAGACGTATTTCACGTAAGCGAAAGCAGGTGGCCAGTGTTGTATCAGTTGAATGAACACCTTGGAGACGCCCGGTTACGTAGACTTGACCCAGGTTTTCAGTGAGCAGGTCCTGCAGTCGCGTGCCAACGCCCCAAATCGTGTCTTAAACATCGCCTTTCGAATCAAGCTATTTTCAACAAATCGAGACTATGGTGAGACCAGCATTAATTAATCATTTCGTATAAGAAGTTGACACTAACCATAAAGCACCACCAACGCTGAGGCGAGTGTCAGTTTCCGTGCGTTTGCAAATATCTTTGGAGGAAACGGGAAAAAGCTTACAGCCCGCAGAGAGCGTGAGGGCGAAGGCCCGCTGATCATTTTTTGCATTCTTCGGATGTTTAAAACTGAATAATTCTAGCAGGCTGCTGTCAATATATGCTCTTAATATAATCGTCTTTCCATCCACGCATGTTGTATGTTCCAAACCCTGTCGCCACTGCTAAGTCGCAGCTTTTGATGATATCATCTCAAACACCTTGTTCTGTGGCTTCTACATGCATTGTGCGGTGCGCAGTCTATTGTAGATAACGCGCCTTGGCATTTATGTTCCATAAAGGGCACGGTTCCAAGTATGCGTCGATCCATAAAGGTCACGCCTACTGGCTTGTACTGTCACAAACCGTTATAAATTACAACATGCCTATTCCACTTTGATGCGTACGGCCTACTTCGCTACCACCCAGGGCTAGAGAAATTGTATCGCAGAAGTAACGAAGCTCCTATACAGTAAATGCAAAACTGTGCTGGTGATGAACGGTTCATATTGTCCTCACTTCACCTGTCGTTCATCTATGTGAGACGAAAGGTTCTTTGTCAGGCTTACGTATGGTGTAGTTGAGTGGTTTGAATCCGACTGAACCTTTGGGATTGGAAATAAGACGGTAGTATAAGCCTTATTCCTCGTAGAAAAACCAGGAGAAAGGAGAAATAGATGCGCTGGTATTTTGGCCACACGCCCTCATCGAAGCCGGGATCAGTGGTGATATTCGTTTCGATAGCCTACTAGATAATTTGGAATCAGTCACTATTGACGTTTCGATAAAGGCATGCTGCTGAAACATCAACTCATCTCTCTCCATTCTCCAGGTTTTTTATGAGAAATAAGGCTAACATCACCGTCTTATCTATACGCATTGCCTATTTGTTTACTTCATACCGATCACCGCGGGATTTTATCAAATACAATACGCTATCTCCGACACGGTCGCTGGCATCCGGACTGACCCACCCGGACGGGAGCGGGAACTATCACGCCGCGCACGCATCGCCTCGCGTCACAGGCCTCGCGCTTTTTCTTCCCACGTCAACCGTGGCGCGGCCGACAGTGACGGTTATCCTCAGTGGCCGCCCCTCTCCTGCATGACTAACTGTACAGAGCTTAGGCGGGACGGCTCTCAAGGTCGCCGTGGAATCCTCCACCTTCGGGCGACGGCGGCCCGCCTCCGGAACGTTCACGTCATCGTGTGGTGGCCGGCGCGGCGCCGGGGCCGAGTGGGCTCGCCGCGCCGCCTGCAGCCTTCTGGGACACGGCCAGGGGCGCAGCCTTCCGCCGGCTCAGGGGCGCTGACTGATGCCGCGCTGCAGCCCTGCTCGCGCCCGCTCACTGGATGGAGCCGCGCCGCCGTCTGCGATGGAATTGAGCCGTCGGAGACACGATGGGCTGGCTGACACGCGGGCGTTGTCGGAAAACACGTCGCCTTCTGCCTTTTGACGGGCGCCAGTACTGGATGTGCTGTGTCTGCTGTTTGCTGGTTGACATCATGCCGGGAGGAACGCCAGAACTTTTCTCGACTCTAAATATTTTGACGGGTGCTCTGCGGGATTGGCCTTTGGATGGGAACACTTGATGAGCATTTCGCACACCGCTTATGTGAGTTAACGTGCTGTACGTCCTTTTCAGCTATGCAAGGAAGAAATATAGAGGTGCTGTTTTTCGCACGGTAGAGCCTACTCCTTAAAGAAATTCCTCTGTATCAGTTGAGTTTACCATACAACTACAAGGTCTTAATTCAATGCACAACTTTTGCAATTCGTTTCAGCGATTTAAACTAACATATCTATAGGCTGTTATTTCTACTAACCGCATGCAATTCCATTTTTTCGAGTCATGTGTTTTCCAGCTTTAACAGCAACGTGGAACTGTTGTCAAGCTCAGAAATTTGTTAGTACTTCTTCTATTTTCTTTACCATAACCATCTGTCTTGTCATCTGTACCCACCGTAAATTCACTGTCTGTGAGGCTTATCTATCCTTGCCGTACGGAGAACTTTTCATTTCGCTGCATGAGGCTGGGAGGGGCTCAAGGTCCCAGCTTGCTTCGTTCCCGCCCGGCCTCCCCCCCCCCCCCACACACCCTTCTAGTAACTAAGCAAGCTGGTACTACACGGATGACGGCATTGGAAAGTTCTAGTCAAAATGCATGAAATGGGCATGCAGGACAATGGTAAATGTGACCTTTTAAGGGGCCAAATTATGTCAAGAGTCAAAGTGACATTTAATGCGCCACTCCTGCTATATTAAGGTTTAATCAATCTACCGCAGTGAGGAAGACGGCGTTGAGCAGCTTTTGGAAAAGTATGTAACACAATTGCTAGTGGACATAGACCCATACAGCTTGAAGTATGTCATGTCAGGTCAAAGGAGCCGGGACCATTTTCGGGTTAGCTCGTCCCATAGTAAGGACAACTTACCAAGCGACACGTATTAGAGCACGGCATGAAGGCCTCTAAAGCCATAATATATATATATATATATATATATATATATATATATATATATATATATATATATATATATCGTTACGGATTAAGTAGTAAAACATTCCAACGACTTCATCTGGTGACAGAGGTCAAAGTTTGACGTAGCCTAATGCACTTAACAATGATGCCCATCATGAGAACAGCCTAGCAAACCTCTTTGAGGTGCATTTTCCGCAGAAATGATCATGTACCGTTGACGTCAGAAACTTGCGAAATGCAAAAAAGTGAACATAAAATGAAAGCTAAAAGTTTAACATGTTCATGTTTTTATTTACCAATCTTTGATGATGTAGATTCTCTGGCCACATGATTCGCCTGATGTGCTGCAATTTGGGTCTACCCACCGGGACTCGAACGCGGATCTCTGAAATACAAATGGCTCGAGTCCCCGTCGGATGACCCGAATTCTCCGCACTTTTAAAGAAGGAACATCGTCAAGCTACGGCACGGCCCCACAGTCCTGGCCCAGCAAAGCTAAAGTAACTCAATAAAAACACAAACATTAGCACACCCGGCAGCAATAAAAACTTAACCAAACCTGCAGTCGAAACAGCAACTTGTGAAGGTCAATAACGATCTCACACAATGCAAGCTTAACAAAACCTGCAGTCGAAACAGCAAGGTGTGAAGGTCAATAACGATCTCACACAATGCAAACTTAACAAAACCTGCAGTCGAAACAGCAACTTGTGAAGGTCAATAACGATCTCGCACGCAGCCTTCAATCTCGTGTGAGGCAATTTCTTAACAACTTATCTCATCAGCCATTTCCCAGCATCCTTCAGAAGCACATAATCTTCTTGCAAAGGGCACGAATTTGTCCTCAGACCAGCTATCCGGTTCATTGGTAAGATCCAACGGAGGATTTTTAGCGTGACCGCGATGACGCAACGACCGCTGCCGTTTTAGCTTCGCTCGCTTGGCTAGTTGCCAATCGTTTGCAAAAGACAAGAGACACGAGTGCAATTGAGGTCGCGATCCCGCAAGCCCGTGACACTACGTCCAGAGTGTACGACGCTCTTCCAACGCGACAATGATTAGAGTTCATTATTTCAGTTGTTCGACAGTTTACGGGACCATCTCGACCATCCCTGGGCCTCTGGTGATTCTGGGGTCCGAAAGTCGAGCTGACCCGTGCCCGTAAGCTAGGGCTACTTGCTTACATCTGGGCCTTGGACCGCGCCAAATAACATTTTTTTCCTAGAATCCTGACCATTTTGGGAGCGTTGGCGTTTCGTGGCGATCAGATGGATTCAGGCTTTTTTAAGCTGTTAAGGACCTTCCAAATTTCAGGTCCATGACCTAGCCATGCCGGGCCGCTTGATTACCTAAGGTATCTTGAACATCTCTGGACCTTCGCTGCGTGAAACCCTCAGCATCTAGATGTCATCCGACCTCTTTGAGTGACGGGGCATGCCGTGACTTCGTCGACATTCTCCGAACTCTGACCATCTCGGAGCCTTCGATTGGTCCGCGTCCTTGACTGTTTAGGGCCCCTTTAATGTTGGCGTCAATAAGCCTGCTCACCGGTTCAGAGCTCCCCAACCAACTGGGGCCCGGTGAGTGTCTCGGCAATCTGATCACCCCGGGTCCCCTGTCAGCTTGGGGTCCACAGCAGGTTAGCTTCGGCACATCTCTTTGAACCCGGGTGCTCATGGTTTCATGATCATCATGGGACATCATCGGCCATCCCAAGGCAATTCGGTGTGTCGGAGTCACATGGTGGTCTATGGGTTCCTAGATCTCTGCGGGCTTTTCACCGTATAGTTGCCTCGTCACTGATTATATCGAGGGTCATTGGCGTTTTAGGTCCCGGCCGGTGTCGAACCATTGTCAGGCCTTCGGCCGTCTCGTCTCTTTTCGTCTCGAAGACCCTTAACACGCGCTTGGGTGAGGGTCAACTTGACCCCCGAAGGTTTTTCCGGAATAATTTCCGAACGGCACGACGTAGCCACGACAAAATCTGAGGAACTGTAGACAACTGAATAGCAGATCTTCTGGCATCCAAAAATTTAGATGTTCCTTGTACGGGGTTGACCTACGGCAGGTCAGAGTCAGGCCATGGTTTCAGAAAAGGCAATTTCTAGGGAATCGTTCAATCTGATCTAAAACGGAGTGTTAGGCGAAGCAATACATCTCTGAGATACTTTCTTAGGCAACACAACAACCGAATGAACAAATTACATTGATCTAGGGTCAGGTATGAACGTTATTCCAATATCAGAACCAACCTGCTTTATTACTCTAGGGCTTGCTGTATGAAGGGTAGTTTCTAGTGCTCATCGAACCGCATCATACACCTCCCATGGATTTCTAAAAGGTCAGAGTAGGTCTCTGACCTAAAATGACCCAGGTCAACGTTTTTTTTAGGGACAGACTGCCTAGCGTAATCTTTGACGCTTATTCAAATGCAAAACTCAAAGCAGCCTTGTGTGATTTTGGTCACCATGACCTTCAAAATGTCAAGCAGCGTTACTGACCTAAAATGAGCATGTTAATTTTTGCTTAGAACAGCTATTTAGGTTCTAAGACCCCTTTAGAAAACTAACCTGAAATTTGACCTCCTTTGACCTTTTTGACCACAAAGGTCATAATGAAGGAACTTAAACTTGGACCAAAGTGAGCTCACGTAGAAGTCAATTCATCCTGCGAATTTGGTATCCCTAGCTCTCTTAGTTCCTAAGATCTCAGAGGAGTCAAATTGATTCCCACCCACCCCAGCAAAGGGTATCTAACTGGGCACCCGGGCGCGTGTTAGCCTTTTTGAACTCTTGGTCTTTTGTCGCCCATCAAGCAAGGTCAAGGCGAAAAGTGGCTACGTGGAAGAGCAGTTATTTTACGAACGATACCGCAGGCCCAGCAGAATGTCAAGTAACCGGAAATTTTACGCCTCGGCTCTGCTTTTCACGCTCACCCTCACTTATCATTGGCTTACGTCTCCGCAACCCCTCCCCCCCCCGCCGCACTGCATTGAAGTTCTCGGTAACAAGCAGCACGTTTATTTTAGAAACGCTCTTTGAAGTCATACGAGCACTAAAATACAGGGCATTTGGTCAGTTGGCGAATATCTGCAGCCTTGCACTATTTACCTCTCCACGCAATGAACGTGGGAAAGTTAATTTTTCAGGATGCGGGAAGCTGAAACTCCGGAGCCAAACACGGACCCGGATTCTGGCAGTAACAGGCTGCAGCGGCATGAGGCTGACTACTACAGACAGGGGGTGAGGATTATCTGGGTTGTGAGGTGCGACTGCATTGGACATATGTCGCCCATTACAAGGGACAGCAGACAATCTTATTAGCAGGCGTTCGCTGGTATGCGCAGACAATCGTGCGCTCTCTTGCGGACACCAGGGATCCTGGGATTTATGGCAGGTCTCAGTAACCAGTTCAGATGAATGCGTCAAACCTGTTGCGCGGTCCAGCCGACTGCCCCAGCTACAACTCCGCAGGAGATCTCGACCGCCCGAACAGCAGGTGCGGCACCATTTGACCGAAAGTTGCGAATATCACCGCTAACGGAACCAATTCTGAAAACGAGATGAGCCCAGAAATGTATAAAGATTACGCCGCCACAACTACTTGGTTTTTGAAAAAAATTCTGCCTATTGTGCTTTACACCCATCCAGACCAGGTCCGTGTTTCGCAGCACTTTGGCCACAGATGGCAGCACTGTTTCCTCTAATGAAATTGTCAGGTCAGGCCAGACTCTTAGACAAGAGCACGGCCCGTGAGCATTAGCGCCTTCTGACCGGCGAACTGTGGGAAACAGGATATTATCATGCTGGCGTTACTGAACAGACTGCTTTCCCTACGCCACCGGCAGGTGTTCCTGGAAAAGGGCAAGCCGGCTCAGGGTCTGCACAGCATGGATCTGAGCGGGAGCCAAGTTCTACCGACAGTGCCAAACTCAAGAGAACTCAGCACAAACACACAAGCGTTGTGTTCTTCGCCACCGTTATGAGGGCATGTCCGCCCATCCCCAGTTGGACCGTCTGTGCCCGCTCTTGCAAAGGGCTTCTCACATCCCCTCCCCCCCCCCCCCCCCCAAGAACGCGGATGGCAAGCGGATTTACCGAGCGCCGCCCGATGGGTGCTGATCAACTTCGACGGACTTGGAACCGGTACTTCAACTCATAGTTCGCCAGCATTCGCATGGCAACAAGCATCTCAAGCCCGGGCTACACGATACTCGCCTTCAGTAAAAAAAACGCGGTGGTGTAGCTACAGAAAAGTGAACTACAGCACAGCAGTCAGCATACCTGAATTAGATACCGATAGATACGCGTATATCTATGACACTTGGCCACATCGTTATTAGTTTGTACAACTTATGTTTCTTTGCAGCATTGTAACGCCCTGTGGGTGGCATTTATTGTAACCCAATAAAAGGTCTTCGCTCTTCGGCCCCGAAAGACCGGCTGTACGCTGCTGGCCTGCAGTCCTGAGTAAATTAACTGTTTTTGGATTGCAGGGGAAAGAAAATGAGTCGCATCGAACTGAATTTTTGAATAGAAAAATTTGATTCGATAGTGACCTTAATGAATAAATAACTGCATAGCATAAGATGACGATTCTATCATTTCAGTGATGACATAGTTTCGCCCGCGCCACACTCGCTCTCAGGCTTCCTCGCTAGCAGACGAAACACTATTGAATATCATCAAACCAAATTTTCGCGATCTGTTTTATTGGAGTCAATGAGGATTTCAGAAAAAATAGACCGTCAAATGGGCTAATAGTTAGCTAGCCACACCATTCAGCGCTCGTTCGTGCAACGAAGGAAATCGGTGTGGCGGAGGGCGTATCGCGGGTCTTACGGGATCACTGTGTTTTAACCCTCGTCATGATTCACCTGAATAATATAACACGAACTGTTAGGAGGGCTCGATGCCACTACCCTTTGCCGTTTCCAAACCAAGAAAGATAGAGCCTCGCAAAAAAGGCAGTGAATTGGTCTTAACAAAATCTTGCGATTTTTAGGATGTTTGTTGATGAAAAATTAAAGGTTAATGGTACTAGGTTGATGATGAAACCCGTTATGCCGGGAAAAAGTAACTTTTTTCCGAAAATCGCACGCTTTCATTTAACACGTCAAGATACACGAAATGTCGCTACGTAGCAATATACACTCACAGCCGTATTCTTTGCATAATTTTGAGCACATTTCAATGCAGTTTTTTGCATTTTCAGCATCGATGTAGAGCTCCGTTAAGGTAATGGCGTCGGCCCGCCGCGCGTGATGGACGGGTTCGTCCGCTGCCGCCCGTCACTCGCGTCGGCCGTGGATCGCCATAAGTTGGTCCTATGAAACCGCCGGTGCTCGGAAAACAGGAAAGCTAGAGACACGTTTTTGGTGTCAGTACATGCACAATCAATGTCCCATAGTTGTTTAAAACTTTGAGCGTGACTAAAGGACATGCCGGACATATACCCTCGGTAAAATCTTAGAGTGAGTGGGTGGCCGCATGACTCCCTGTCAGGGGGAGGGTAAAGCAACATGCAAGGCAAAGTCGTGCGCCAGGCATGCATTACACGAATTTTGACGCGAAAATGGCAATTTGCCTCTCGTCTTGGTGAAGCATCTCGTCGGGCACAGCATCTAAGTGATATAGAACTATAGATGTTATATTTGAAATTTGATTTAAAAAGGTGTGATAGCATACCAACGTTTACTGACATGTTTGTGTACACCACAAATAGATTGAACATTTGGATATTTGTATCTGCATAGTCAGTGTCTATCAGTATACCACGACACTTCCACGATCCCCTTGAACACGGAAACACTTTTTCAACCCTCCCTCCCCCGTCCCTTCTGTTTGCTGATGCCTTGGAAATGAGTGCTGGGCCACCGAGGGCGTGGGGAATAAGTCTGCATCTCTATGGAAATGGCGTGCTGGGCCACCGAGGGCGTGGGGAGTAAGTCTGCATCTCTAGCACCACCTGATCACACTGCCTGTGTCGGACGCAAATCTAGCAGTCCAAAGATATTCAAATATGCTTGCCAGGACGCACGTCACTGGCCTGTTTTCATGCATTTACTTCTCTTTTAAGATTGATATTTTAAGTGAAACATCAAGTACATGGCTAGAACATGCCGTTACGAAATGCAGCAGCATATCACCTGCCTGCGTCTTCGTAAATTAGCGTATATATTCTTCAACAACTTTGGCAACCGCAAAACATGGGAAGTTTAACACGCGCCTGGGCGGCTGGCTTAATACCCTTTACTCGGATGCGAGTCAATTTGACACGCCGAGATTTTAAGAACTAAGATAGCTAGAGACACAAAATTCACAGGGTAGATTGACCTGGGTGTGAACTCACTCGTGTCAAAATCTGAGTTTCGTTGATCATGATCTTTGGGTCAAATAAGGGCAAGCTACCTCAAACTCCAGATTGGTGTCTCAAATGCCCCACCCCCTTCCCCCCCCCTCTACAACCACCGTGAAGCTAGATAGCTGCTCTTAGTAAAAGGTCAATTAGGTCAGTGACCTTTTTTACCTTCATAACGCTGAAGTGACCAAATGCCTGTGAGATTGCTCCATTCAAACACACCATGTGTCATTCCAATAAGTGCAGGACTTATGCTAGGTGGTATGCTCCTAAAAACAAAACGATGACCTGGGTCATTTTAGACCAGTGACCTGCTTGGACATTCGAAAGTCCATGGAGTATGTCTGTTGCGTTTTCTGTCATAAATAAATTCGAAATGAACACCAGATACACCCCATGATGCCAAGCTCATGAGTTAACAAATTGATGAGTTTGTTTTGCCTTGTTCTGTTCTTCATTCCTGACCCTGGGCCAAGTATCTTGGTTGCAACTCTAGACTCAATTGGTTTATTTCCTGCGAAGCTATCTCAAATGCGCATGGTTTCGTCTAACACGCGGTTGTTGTATCACATCGAACGATTCCCTGGAAATTGTCTTCGCTGAGAGCCATGATCTGATTTTGACCTGCCGTAAGTCAGCAACTTTACAAGGTACATCTGTTTTTTACATAAAAAGATCCGCTTTTCAGTTCTTCACAGCTATGAAAATTCGTTTAGAAATCATTCGGAAGCCATCCTGTAAAAACCTTCTGGGATTAATTTGACCACCACCCGAGCTCGTGTTGTCTTCAGTTCTGGCTTTAAGGAAGAGATGGCTTACTTTGATTGCACCATTTCTTATGCATTTCGAAGCAGGTACCCAATTTCAGTTAGACAATAGTGTGGAAGCATGCCATGATGATATTTTTGACATAGTGCTTGTACTGGTTGCATCAAAATCGTCTCATAAATGCGACAAAGGTTTCGCATCAAATGATCCCTTTGTTTTTGTCTCTGTGTTCTCCTATAAGTAATTAGACCTATTCTGCTTAACGATGGACTTGAAATTTTCGCCAAAAAATGCAGCGTCATTGGTCCAGTAGATTTCCAGATATGAAATGGGCCGAGAGGAGTGGGTGGAATCCTCTTACCCCCTACCATCTTCTCGTTCACAAAGTTCCGTGCATTCTTCTTGCGGCTTCAGAGCTGCAAAAGGTATGGATTTCAGTGGAGATTCATGTTCTTTAACGAAAGCTCTGACCTGTTTAAATACAGCTGCAAAGAATCACTGGGAGTGGCAATATGATCTCCGCGTACAGATGCGGTCAACACAGGAGGTACGCGTCCATTTTACAGGTGGCTGCAGCACAACGAATTCCCGACTGAAAACATTGGCGCTTGTTCTGAAGAACTCCAGCACATAGCTGAAATTAATTTAAGGAGCGAACTATGTCAAGAAAACTGCCGTCACAGATAGAACGCCCTATTCATGTCGCACAACATGTTTTTGTCGCATACCCTATCGGAGTATCTGTCTCTGATGAGACGAGTAATGCAGTGATTTACCCCACGGGCACTGTGTTTTCGAGGAAGCGGGCGGTTAAAGACATTACAACCGGTTATATCTCCGTGCAAATCTCTTCCCGTTGTTCATTTTTACGAAAACTTGTTAGATTGGTCCCCATGGGCCACGATGTGTCATTGAAAAGGTTCAAGGAGCCGAAGAATCTTAAGCACTAGTGTCACCAGCGTGCAGTGCTGGCAACACCAGTCACACAGTCGCTGTGTTCGTGTACTTCACGTCCATTGCATAGCATGGCAGCACTACGTACAGAAGCATGACCGCGTTTTTGGCCCGTCCCTATACCCTTTGCGTCGGCAGCGCCTGCTTTCCTAATATCTACGTGCTATGGTGGGCATGGTGGATGTATTATTTTATTAGATGTTCCTATGGTAACAAAAGGCACCTCTGTCAACTACTTCCACCTGCAACGAATGCCTTGCAGGGCATTGTGCTTCTATGCATGCTAGGAAAATGTGGCAGACTAACATGTGGCAAATTGTGACTAATAGACATGCAACGCACGTGGCATGGGCAAACGCGCCTCATGGGGTTGACGTTGGGAACGCAAAACTCGCAAATTACCGAAAGATCGCCGACTGGTGGGAGCGAGCTGGGCTCTTAGCCCGGCAACAAGTGGCTAAAGCGGAACACATGTAGGTTTAGCAAATAATGGGCAGTCGCATTGATGGAAATGTGGGTCAAAGCGCCAGGCGGCGCGCGCTCGTTCAAAACCACGGATTCCGTGTTTTCAGGCGTTTTCTGGAGTGGTACTAGACCTTCACAGTCCAGGCAGGTAATCTCATGAAGCCAGCTGTACAGTGCCGACGCATGCGCCGTCTGCTGCTTGCGCTAAGTATCCCAGCACTGTTTGAATAATAACGATCTCGGCAATCCATCGGCAAGCTACCAAAATTGCGTTTTTCGAAACCGACCTCGCATACGGCATGCTTTTCACTAAACCGAGTGAGCTGGAGACGTAAAGTGGCACGGGCGTAAAGCCCAATTCATGGTGCCGTACCTCCCCCCCCCCGCCCAATTTATGTGTCGTATCTCCCCCACCCCAAGTATTTGCATGTTTCACAATGCTTGGTCAGAAAGCCAAAACCGCGACCTGTTGAGAATTCGCAGATTCGCTTTTTTCTGCAAAAACCCGCGCAGGTCCGCTGATCTGCTACCAACTACGCATTAGCTGCACGGCCGCTTATGCCTGCCGAAAGTCTCTGGTGCGGTACACCTGCAGTACACATTGAGAGCTGGATGATCTGAGGTAACTTTCCCGTCGCCAATGCTTCGAAAAGGAAGTTTCCGAAGAAACATGTAAGGTTGGGGGATTCTTGCAAGAGCTTTTCTTTAATGTTGTCGACTAGCGACTTAAAAAGAACAGTCATGCTTTTTTGTGTACTGTAGCTCTTCAAAAACATGCACCCCTCAAATGAATTCTTAAGAACGCTCAGCACTGATGATGAATGTAGTTTCGCTTGAACAAGAACGCATAGACTATCTTTCAGCTGTACATAAAAATGTAATAAAACGTTACCTAAAAACTAGATTTTACTCAATTTGTTCTCGAAACACTGCACATCATACAAACATGGCTTTCAGTATTTATAGCACTGCAGTGCGTTATCTTAAAAGCTGGTCTTTATCTCCACTGATTTATTTATTATCCCGTCAGCAAGAGTTCTCCTGGCCTGTTAATCATGACGTGCAGAGACACGTGCTAAGTAGGTCTGGACACCGACTCACCGGAAGTCTGTACCTTAAGCGGCCGGTTCATTCCGTCCAGACCTGTCGCGCTCGTGGAGGATCGTATCTTTGTAATCACCGGTCGGATGAACTTGGAGTTTTCAGCAGCCAGTGCAACAATGGGTCAAAAGCTGTCGTAACATTATCGAGTCACTTTAACGTTAGGCTGTTTCGCCAGGCGGAGCGATTATCCAACGCTGCGATATCAACAGCTTACCTCTTCATTCAACTAAAATGGGAAACATAGAATTCTACATCGTGAGAAAAAACTGGAGAGCAGAGGGTAGGAGAACCGTGCGGACCTCGACGACCAAACGCCACAACACGAGACTTATGTCTGTTGGCATGACGAGAAGCGGGCCATCGTACTGACAATGATGTTATCGTGTGCAATCGTACGTAAACCAGGGGCTCGCACGTTCTGAAGCGTTTTTAGGGGTACACATCAGATCTCGACGGCCAGATCAAGTACAGACTTGAAAATAGTGGCACGATGCAAGCGAGCGCACCGCCCACGAACCCACGGGCGATGTCAATCAACACTGCCCAACGCATTGGCACGCCTCCAGCGGACGGATCCAGCCAATGGCGCCAATTCCCACAGCCGGCTTGAGATGCACGGCTGTTGTAAACCGAGAGCTATCTGGCTACGAAACACATGGGCGCATGGGCGCTTATATTCACCATGTGTAGTGTTATTTGTCCAAGACTTCCTTTATAATTCATCCACCTTGTTCATTAAAGCTGCGCAGACTCTGGCAGGCCTAAATGCATCCAATATTGCAGCTCTACATGCCAAGTATCATTGGACGGAAGGCCCGTATGAGCAACCTAGAAAGCGTGAGAAATCGCTGGACCACCAGCTATAAAATGGGATGGAGTCATAAACTAACCGGGTAAAACACGGTAAGCCCGGATGATTTTCGAACAGCCCAATGTTCGCAGCGGAAAATGCTACAAGACCAGTTTGTCCATGCGAGAAAAATCTCTGGGTTAAGAGATGTGTCACGACACCCGGTGTGCAAATTTATTTACATTGTTATGTATTTTTAAAATAGCACATGGTGAGATACACTTTTTTCCAGACTCTTGAGTTTTTGCAATTTTACGTCTTTTACTAAGATGATTCTACGGCGGTGCCCGTCGTGCCCTTCATTTGATTTCTCTGTTGACACATCGCTTTTTGAAATGCAGAGCGTAACTTGAAACCCAAATTTTATAATTTTGTAGCCCAATATTATGCAGTTTCCTATCCTCCTTTGTCCTGGTTGCAATTTAAACTATCTCAGTAACGAACTGATGGAAGTCCTGATTCTTGCCACGAAGCGGCACTTGAGTTGTACCGGCGTGTATTGATCCCACCGGCATCTGCGATTTGTTAAACTTGATTCAGGTGTGACGTCAAATGTGCCATGCCTTGTGCGTATTTGCTGCCTTGAATCCGCTCCTGACGGATGGGTTAGCATCTGCAGGCTAGTAACTATACCTGCCTGTCTGTATAAATTGCATGAAGTCTTTATTATATTTTTAACACAAGTGTGACGCGAAATGGTTGTCATTCACGCAAATGGTGTTCGATCTAGAAATGGTGGTATCTGATTTAGTGTTACTACATCACAGAGTTAGTGTTACATATGTGGGATACTAGTGCTGATAAGTTAATAAGGATGCTCAACCTTAGTGCGCGCTCGTCAAACATCAATGAACCCCGCCCGCTAAACTTGTCAAAGAAGATTAGTCCCTTTTATTAACCGGTAACAGCGGGTTTCATTCGCTAGTGTTTCGGTGCCATCTATATGGTGATAACAATCTTGTCCGCCTGTTAACTCCCTAGTGCCATCCTTTTGCGTACTGCGCCGCAATGTGCGTATTCCTGGTTTAATTAAGCGAATATGCCAAAGTTGTTCCCAAAACTAACCCGGGGGGGAGGGGGGGGGGGGGGGCAGCGGGGTCAAACTGCCCTTCCTCCCATCTTTTAAGGCGGGGGCAAAAGGATCTTTCTGCCCCTCCCCCCCCGATAGTTTCAGGCGGTTCAGAAGTTGCCCTCGGGTGCGTGGTATTTATATATATATATATATATATATATATATATATATATATATATATTCCTCGCTTATTGCGTTACCAAAGCAAGAGTAGAAGGCCCATGTCTGGTCCGGGAAAGAGCCCATTTTAAGCTCAGAAAGAAATCGTTTCGTGTCCGCAAAGGGTCCATCTTAGGCTGGAAATGGCCTACTCCAAGATGGAAAAACACTCATGCCACTTCCAGGCATGGTAGGGACTATTTTCTGGCCTGAAAAGAGCTCATCTTGAGCTTAAAAATGGCCCGTGTCAGGTCGGGAAAAGTAGTGTCCTAGAATTGCCGACTTTGGGTGTAAGGCCACACCCTATGAGGAAGAATTTTGCACTCCCCATATTTTAGGCACATCTTTTCACTCCTACCTAATATTGTTAAATCGCACATACCAAACCCATATTTCTCTTTCCGAGGTATTAGGACGTCATCCACAACCAAGTCTACTTGAAACTATCTAACATAAATAAGGCCCCACGGAACCTGGACATCTATTGGTATATCCTGCCCCACCTGCATCTGAATCATGTCTATGTATGCACAGAGCAAGGGCACCAGGGACCTTCAAGCCCAAGAACCCCAGCGACCCAGCCGCTTGCATACATCAAGTTTGGTTTGTTTACAAAATGCATCACAATTTACAACTGTGGGCCAAACGCAACGTTTTACGGATCCCCATTTTTTTGGTCGCACCACACAAGCATCGCACCATCAAAGCAAAGCCTGGTACAAACACCAGCAAAGCCTGGTGGGGAATTTTGCTGCACGTATTTCTTTAACACGAGTTATCACTACATTGCACCACTCACAAAATGCAGCAATGAAAAATTCAAGAAATACTTTCTGAATGAATTTTAAAGCTGAAGAGCACCGTTTAAGCACTCAGTTTTACCAATTTTTAGTCAAATGAGCATATTTTTTTTAGTGGAAGGAGCAGAAAGGAGCCTGTCCTTAAAAAGCCAGCAAGGTTCTCCTGTGGAGCTACTAATTGCTACCCTTACCTGCTTTTAGCACATGATTTGTAAACAGATATAGCCATTTTCTGTTTTAATCCATCCAGTTTTGTTCAAATAATAGTAATAATATTTAATAGTAATAATATTTTAGTAATAATATTTGTTCAAATAAAAATTTTGTTCAAATAAGACAAATAATGATGCCTCAAGACATAACATTGAATATTTTGTTCCACTCTCTTGATTATGTGCCTCAAATTTGTTGAAGTGGTCCCTCATGTTTGCTTTAGCAAAATGTTGTCCAGACTTGCCATGGTTTGCTGACTGGCAAATGACTGTACTGTAGATATAGACTATCTTTTAACAAAGGAATACTGTAATATGCATAGCAATTACAATATGAGGTAGATATCAGTTTGTAGCAAAAAGTCAGAGCATCCCATTTAAAATGCAAAGTCAACATCTCAAACATTGTCATTTAACATGAATAAATAAACTTAAATGGATGTCTATGCTGCAGCTAAAAAGGCAAGAAGCAAAACTGGTATTGTGGTCATCTGTAAGTTATGCTACGTATGCAGAAAAGAAATAATCTTGTGGAGTATAGCCACCATTGCCCTTGGCAGAGGCTAACCATGACAATCCGAATAAATTGTTCAAAGTGAGTTGAGGTGGTCTGTTTCGTGTGTTGTCAGCTTTTCTGGTGTCAACAATCTGACACAAATGAATTAAACCATAACACTAGTTGAAACTAGCCAAATATAAGCTCTATCATGCTTGATCACTACTGCTGTCAAAAAAGGTGAGGTGAGTGAGGTGAGGTGAGAAAAAGGTATGTTTAACATATGGGCTACTATAAGCTAGGTCGAGTTAGTGCATTGCATGACAATTGGCAGAAGGAGTTTTGTAAGAATCAGTGACTCAGAAATGCTTCTGTGATGCAAATAGGTTAGACAGGATGAGATGAGGCAAGGCTCTTTTAGGTTAGGTTTAGTCAAGTTGTTTGCACGGAAATAAGCATTAGTATTTTGTAAGAAACCGTGACATAATATTTGTTCTTCCTGACCCCATCCTAACAGTAGCCAGAGGTGTTTGCCCGTTGTGTTTGACTTGGCGACGTGCTGATGTGCTGCAGTCCAAGCCTTTTTTGCTCGTTGAATATTTGTTGCTGTTTTGTTTTAGAACACCTTTGTTTTGCTTTTTTTGTTAAAAAATCATGTGGAAGTTAGGTTCAAAGTGTAGTATGAAAACATTGGTTTTACATAGCTTTTGATGCTCATCACACTGTTAAAGCATAGCTATTCTTAATGTATTCGGTCCCACTTTAATGACCTAGGATGATACAAAAACAAGAAGTGTTGTCATGTTTATGATGTTACGTCCATCCCAGCTTGTATGGAACGTATGTCTTTGTTTGCTGAAGCATCTCTCATTGACCCATAAGTTCCACGTTTTGTGAATTGGATTTTTCACTCCCGGACGGGCTTTTTGCGATGGAATTTTTATTCCCACTCTAGTTCAAAAAGCGATTATAGCCCATTGGGGAAAAGGTCCATCGTAGGCTCTGACAGAGACCCCTCAGGTCCGGACAGGGTCCATCATGAACTCAGAAACGGCTCGCCTGAAGTCAGGTAGGGACTCAGCATAGGTTCAGAAACTGAGAACCTCAGGCCTGGAAAAAGTCCTGTAACAATTTCAGGTACGGGAAGGGCCCCTTCCTAGTCTGAAAAGAGCCCATTGTAGACTAAAAAGGGCCCGTCTCTGATCAAGACAAGCCCATCACAAATTCAGAACGGTCCACCTCAGGTCTAGGTGGGGCCATCGTGAGCACAGAAAGGGCCCTCTCAGGTCTGGAAATGGCCATCATAGGCTCAAGCAAGGCCTTAGATCATAAAATGGCACATGTTAGACTGAGAAAGTGAGCATCTCGGGTCTGGAAGGGCCAACTAAACACCAAAGCCGAGAAGAGCCCAGCTCAGATCCCACAAGCTGCATTTTATGCCAGGGAGAGGCCACAGTTTTGGTAAGAAGGGGTGGGGGCGACACACAGCTTAATAAAGGGCTCCCGGTGAAAAGGCACCCCAAATATCACCGGTTTTGATGCACATCATTTGGAGGGACCCAGCTTTCTTCACTTGTCACCATCATGCCGACGAATGGGTTCGTAGAGGGGTTCAGAGGATCGAAAGCCAGGGAGAACACTTACCTTTCACGGACAGTGAACCACGTAAGTAGAACACTAGAAGCCCGTTACCTTTCCTGGTCAAGGGTTTATGAGGATATCTGTTCCAATCTGCCATACGAGGTACTTGCCGGCCACTGTTCTGGAGAAATGGTGGCCGGGGTCGGTCAGGATGGCCGCAGAGGGCTGTATCATGCATCGGTCCCCTCTCTGACGTGGAAGGCCCTCAGACCAGAGCAGTTGATCCCGGATCAACGCACGGGATCTCAATGACGCCAAAAGATTGCTTACTGGCACAGGCAGTCCACCTGTTTGCTGATGATTCCAGTTCGGTTGATCGGAACCCTGACCGAAATGGGGTAGAGATCCGGGGCCACGTTCGCTATTGAGCCCGTGTCGGACACAGGGCCCTTTCAGTGTTTTATTATGGACCATTCCAGCGTCATTTATCCTATCTCCTGTTTTATCAGCGGTCCCGGTCAACTCAAGAGACTCCCTGACATTTGGGGTCACGTTCCTGTCCCTATTCAGAAACGGAGCCATGGCCGACTTGGGGCCCTTGCCAACATAGGATCCCCTGTCAGGCGTACTGTGGCTCTCTGGCCAACACAGCGGTCCCTCATTGTCTCAGGGATCCTGACCAATACATATTGAGGTCCTCTGACTAACAATCGCGGGCCCTAGGATGGTCTCGGCTTTGGAACTGAGCCCTAGGACGCCACGGGGCAGACTGTTCGAGACTGGCGGGCCCTCATTGTCCCATGGGGCCCCCGTCGGCGCAAGAGGCCCCCTGATGAGCATTTGAGGGCCAGGATCCCTTGATAAAGCCTCTGGCCAACCCTTCGGTTCCCCTTGTCGGGCCCTTAATCGTCAGTCCTGAAGCCTCGTCTTCGGCTTATAATGGACCTGCCTCGGGTCTGAAAAACCCCATTCCGGATAAGACACGCCCATTTAAGTCTAGGTCTGGAAATGACTCATCTCCGATCAGGAAACGCCCATCGTAGATTCAGATAGATTTGCTCGACAGGGACGGGACGGGACCCCAAATGACAGAAGGCTCTTCCGTTGCTCGGGCTATCTGACAATGACAGAAAACATGAGAGTTTATGATGATTGTTGACGTTGAGGCAATGGAAGAGTCCTGTACCAGACCCCTTCCATTGCCCAGCACCCAGTGCCGAACATACGGGCACCAAGTGCCGAACGTTCGGCCTTTCAATCCAATTTCCGCATGAGCCCGTTAAGCCGAAGAGGGGTCTATGTGCCAATTTTTGGACTTCCTGCGACGATCAGGAATGCTGTTGTGTCATTGAAGGTTCTTACGTCGATCCGGGGTCAACTGCGGTCCGCGCGGACCAACAGGCCTTTCGCCTCACGGAAGGGCATATGTGATATGTTGGATCCCTGTAAGAGCCTCCCGATCGGCGGCAGGATTCTGCCCCGTGTCGCCAGAATGACAGCCGGAAGACACACCGAGATGGGACGGAATGACTCGTCAACTCCGGACCGGGAACATTACTGTGCCCATTTGTGTTCTTTTCAAGGGGGCCCCTTTACCAGAGAGAAATAAGAGGTCTCATTAGTGTTGAAAAGAGTAGACCGAAATGAGTTGGAAAACGAGCGAAGCCGTCCCAAGTTGACCTGGGAATGTTTATCCCTTTGCAGGATCGACCAGTGAAGCAACTTATCAAAAAGTTTGAGCCTGAGCGCCCACAATCACGTAACTAAGGACGGCGATGACCTTGGTTGCACTTTTCGTAAAACCGAACGACGTTGCCCGCTGCAAGCAACATCAGGCGGTGGGTGCCGTGCACGCAAAAGTGACCGTTAATAACGCTTCCGAACGTCTGGGAAAGTTTGTCATACCTTTCAAAGATTAGGCTAGGACAGTTCCTTTCCTTACAAGTTTGCGGTTGTCCTCTAGACAGATTAACAGCTACGGCAGCACGAAACATAAAGATTCTACTTTTACTCCCCCAGTTCCACCACCAAATACAGCAGCGATTCGCAGCGCTGTAAGAGCCAATCCGCTCGATGCATCTATACAAAATTCTCACCGGTGAGATTTACGTCCGGCAACCTTCTACATGTACAGTTTGACGTCCCTAAGCGTTCAAAGGCACTTATTTTAAATGTTCCATTTAAATGCACAGCTTGGCCATGTTAAAACAAATTGTTGACCTTTTCCTATTCACATTCGCTGGGTTCTTGATATCTATGTACAGCCCAGACAATGATCCTGACAAAGCTTCTAAGTTCTGTCGGCTTAGAAAGAGTCCAAAAGAACGTTGTAAAATAACGAACGCGGGTGATTTATTTCATGCAGTCACTTAAGGCATTATCTCCTCAGTCGACTGACCACAAAATCCAGGCAGAATTGATCTCAGGGTACCTTGTGGCTTCTTTTCCAGTTATGGAACATCGAAAATGGCAAAAATCAAAGAAACGCGTGTCCAGATAAGTAAATGAACCATTTCAGCGTTGCTTTGGGAGGATCTTTCACTATCAGGGGGCCCTTTGTCAACCCCGTGTCTGCCCCTTGTCAAGGCTCTGGCTGCGCGCCTGCTCATTTGAATCCGGTGGCGCTGTGTTTAGTGGGTCCCGGAAAAAAACGAATCGCTTTCCTAGCGTTCTTCTGGCTGGTGATCAGAGAGTCATCAACCTGGAACGGAGCAGCTGTTTCGTAGCCTTGCACCACATGGAAAACGTCTCTGATTGGTATCGTGTGGATAAATGGCCGAAGGCAAAATCATCCGTTTAACTGAAATTACACTATTGAGTGGGGGGGGGGAGGGGGGGGGAGCATTGGGGCTTTACGGTGCACCGCTTTACGGCTGCTGAGGCCATATGGCGTCGCCTGCCTCTCACCCTGGCAGGAGGGGCGGGCACCGCCGGGAATCGAACCCCGTACCTCTGGTTTTGCAGATGCGCAGCGGTTAACACAAATGCGTTTGCCACTACACTATCAGCACCCTAAGTCGGCCAGTGGTTGGTTAATCCCAAGGAGCCTCGCAAAAGGAAACCGTTCCTGGCGGCACGTACGGATAATGTTTCGGATGGACCATTCGGGGACAGTCAGAAAAGCATAAGGAAGTTTTAGCCGAAACCGTTGGGAGAGTACCTTCAAAACTCATGGTTCCTGCCCCCACTCCCAGCCATTCAGAGACAGGGGTCACGCCAAAAGGGTTCACGTTAGACATGTCCGAATTGGCGACATTTATCCTCTCTGCGTTAGCTTTTTTCACAGTCGTCCGTGCTTAACGCTAGAATATCATGGCTTAAGTTCGACTTCTCTGGGGCGTTACGGAACGCCGCTGCGTGCAAACGCGGTGTAGCATGCATATCATACCGTTGCCTTGCAGTAAGCTAAAAGCAAAAAGTGTCGGTGTCTTAATTACCTTGCATGTGTTTGGATGAAAGCTGCTTTTCATGATAACCATGGTACCCCCTTTCGGGTCTTAAAGAAGAAGGAAACCTTTTGGTGGCGACCAGCTACTTCTATTGGCGTTTGCAAAGTGTAAATTCGCAGCGTAGCAGCTGTTGTATCCATGATGAGGGGTGCGCCGGGCTATGCTCGCGCCACCTGTCTCATTTCAAGGCGCCGGCTCGGCTGGCCAGCTCGGAGAGCTTCTGAGGCAGGTCGGCAGCGAAGGCTGCTGCAGCCTCCGCTGCCAGCCTGCCTGCAGGGACGGAGCGGGCCGTGCAAGCCGCGGCGTCACGGCGGGTCGGCGAGCGCACTGGATCCTCCTCCCGCGGTCGGCGTCGGTCACGCTCCCGCCCGGCGTCCGGCTGCACGCCGCTCCTCCTCCCCCCCCCCCCCCTCCCCATCTGTCTCTCCTACCGCTGTCCACATATACAGCCGGTGCCGGAGTCGGGGCGGAATGACACCGGTCCGAGGATTTGGCTCCACACCGCGGCGTGCCGCGGTGGCGCCGGGAGGGGGAGGGGCAGGGCCGCGGCGCCGGGAGGGGGGCAGGGCCGCGGCGTGGGAGGTGGGCACGCTGCGGTCGACACCACGTTACCGCTCACTCCGACGGCTGGGGCAGAGGACGCTGACTCGAGGCCACGCGGCCGATCTAACATATCAGGTGAGCGGCTTACCGTCAGATGACTTTCGCAGCGCCATGTGTTTCAGCGCGGATCTGGGGTGAGCACAACCAGTGCCATGGCATTCACATGGATGATGAAACCATGAGAGGCGTGCATACGCGAATGATCGAATAAGCTACGTTACACCGGAGATGACGATACTCATTGAATGGAATTTTCCACGTTTGAAGATGTTAAGGCAAACATCAGGCATGATGGAGCTCACCCATAATTATTGGCGTGCTTGTAAGTGGAAAAAAACTGTTCTAGATAACATAAGTTGTCTGCCTCGTGAGTACGATGCTCATGACGTCATTGTTTAATTGCGTCATCGAACCTTGCACAACATTGATTGAGGGTCAACTGGCAACCGTTAGACCTGAAAAACGTGCTCACGAATGCCTAACATGAACGACTCGGATATTATGTTTTATTGGTCTTAATGACCTCATGGCTAATTAAATAGTAGGATTTAAATGATGTCATGGCGCCATGGATGCATGGGTGACCTTCAAACAGTCCCATGAAATAGTCTGCTCACCTTTGCGGGCGTGCAGCTCAGAAACTTGAGGGGTTTAGGTCTTAAGAAGGGCAGAGCTGTGAACTGCACCGAATGGTCTTCAAGATCCTCAAGATCTACAAGAGCATTCTTCTGTCTAAAACCTCATAAAAACGTGGAAGAAAATCTCCCTTTAAAAAACACAAAACGGACGCCAAGACAATAAATACCCTTGATCCCCAACCCACTCGCACGAAACCTGGGAACATCCACTCAACCTACAGTCAGTGTAAGGAGAACACACTCATATCTTAACATGCCCCGTAGCATGCGTACGTGCCAGCTGCACTGTCACTCTGGTCGCACTGTCTGGAACTGTTCTATAATCGGTACTTACAAAAACGCCAAACGATTTAAATATACTTCGCGGCCTTTCACAATCTAAACGAATGGGTCATAACCACCAGCTTGTTGCGACGCCATGGTTTTTCCTCAGGGATGTTGGCCTGGTGTCCACCATACAACGTCAGCTGCTGGCACCAGCGGCTTGCTTCTGAATTGTGTAGGTTGTCATATACATACGCAGGCCTGGCAAGGGACTCGTCAAACTTATCTATCAGCATGACGAACTTTTTTGCAAGCGTTCACCGTGTCTTCAGCTGTTCTGCTCAGGTTGTGAGAGAGATGGTGCCCAGGTGGTGTGAGACAGCAGACGGATTCCAGCGTACAGCCGCCTCTTGGTGTTGGCGCGACATATCCCTGTGAGGAAAAACTCCAAAAGCGAAAGTAGGTTTGATATGGATGCCTGGCAAAGGTTTGCGTGCGTTCTTCGAACTGAACACGTCCAATGCTGTGATGTTGCCAAACATTGATCGTCAACGTCAACCTGGTAGGCATTTTTTTCTGAATATACTCTGCGGTGCAATAGCGGTAATGATTTGGTAAAAGCTGCATTCGGTGAAAGGCGGAATCGGCCATTTGACGGCCGTTTCATCTCCATACTGGCTGCATACAAGCGATGCCATCCAGAAAAAATAAAGCTTTGCAGACTGAGCTGGTGAGTGGCGAACGTTGTCCAAGTTTGCTTTTTATCGCACGAACCTATCAGCACATGGCTCAGACAGAGCAAGCTCGATTTTATGGCTGTTTCCCAGTGGCTCGGGAGCAAATGGAGCGGAAGAGCGCAAGCGAACGCTGCCACCTGAACGGCCGACAGCCGCGTGTGGTTGTTGTGCGGCACCTCTGTGTCACGCCGCCATCTTGAGCTCCCTCGCCGCAGGTGCGCCACGTGTCAGCGGGGTCGCGCGCAGCCACGGACGGCGCCGCCCGACCGGGCCGTGGCCCGCCGGCCGGCGACGGACGACCTTCTCCAGCCACTCGCCCGCTCATGGCCGCTGCAGGCTGCCGGCGCGACACCATGCATTAAACATGGCCGAGGCGGCGGCGCGATGGGCTGATTGTTTGGCCGAGTGGGCGACCGTCGGCGCAGAGGCACGTGTCGGGTCTGGTCGGTCCGCCTGACCGGCGCTCGCACCACCGACCCTCCAGTTTCGTCACTCGGCACGGCCGGCCGTGCTAGCTCGCCATTACGGGTGCCTGACTGCGCTGCTTCGCCCTTCAGAACGTCTCAACGCCTTCGCAAATCAGTTTCATTAAAGACAACTCAAACTTAAGCGTCTTCGTACGATTGCGTGTGGGGATGTGCTACAAACATCGAAATTTTGCTGGGATGGTCACAGACTATTGGCGCTAGCTTCACTACGGCACATATACACTTTTCGGTGTTCTTGCTTTCTGCCTTAGTTTTGTTTTGTTTGTTTGTTTGTTTGAATGTTTTTTTTTTCTATTTCCGCTAAATTTTGTTGTGTTTTTTTTTTGCACGAACATATCGGCACATGGCCCGGACAGAGCAAGCCGGCGAGCCGCTGCTTGCCGGCGAATTTCTGTTAAATTTGCACTGCACTTCTTACCGCTATTCTTCGTTGGGTAAGGCCGTTTAGTCTCACACTTTCAAGGCTAAACGTATTGTTGAAGTGTAGTTGGGTTCACTAAACATTCTTGCTAGAGTAAAACGACACATGTGTGTTTCAACACGGTAAACCCAGAACCGACTCACATGAGCCTTGACCAAGGTGTGTTAAGATTCGTACAGTGCACGCTAGCATCAACACATTCTAACGATGCGCTTGGATTTGCCGCGAGGTCCGAAAGACCCTCTTTTGGATTCCACCGAGTTGATCTTTTTATCATAAGACAAAATACAAAATATTGCTTCATCCGCTGCAGCCAATCCACATGCTATGTTTATCTAAGGGCCAAAATCTGATATTTTCAGTGTCAAATTTACTTTTGTAGCACGCCCCCTGGTTCTCAAATTCAAAGCCGGAGGTGCAGGGCAGCGCGGAACAGTGTGTTGATGCCGGGTCATGTTACAAGTTTTGAGTGTTCGAATGTTGCGCCAGATGCATCTGCAAACAATTTTTGGTATGATTTTATGAATCGGCCGCTCCCACACCTGAAACTAACCCCTTCCCCCATGTGCAGCCGAAAGACATTCACCGATGTCAGCCGTTTCTTGGTTGTAGGAGGCTGACGTCGAATGAGTTTGGGCGGAGACGGCAAATGTATAACAGGACATCCATGGGTTGCTGCAAACATGGTGGCCCCTTTGAAGCATGACCGCTTGGACCCACCATCGGCTGTGGGGTGAAGCCTTTTGATCAGCTTCAACTAGCGGCACTGGGCCGAGTTGGCGTCCCGCACTGAAACTTGCATTCAGAAGTTACTATTGTCAGACCTTGCTCGGTAAAACATTACACTAGATTTGGTATTGTTGTCGCATATTAACCGTCTTGGTAACCAGACGCGAGAAAATAAATAATATTTCGGGTGCCGGCCCGACACAGTGGCTGCGTACGCAAAGCTTCTTTGCGACCTGAATTTCGTTACACCTCGCGTGAATAAACTTTGAACAATCATTCACATGACTGGAGTAGACTCAGTGTTGTACATACACACGGCAGATGTGACAATAATCATAGAAACTCATTTAAGCCAGGCTGACTATGGTGATCACGCTTCTCGCGCTGGATATGAACACAGAAACTTGTGAGAAACTCAAGAAACTCAAGACACAGAAACTTGTGAGCGGTCAGCAAAAGTAAAGTCCGTTGCGTCACTTTGTACATGAGTAATGGCTTGCTACACACCGAGTCCACGGTTGAAGTATTGGATGAACCTGAAGTTTACTGGAGCGTCATCCCACTTTCTCAACCGACAGCGTTACAATAGCTAGGATGCTTTCCACCTAATGCATCGGTATCTCCCTAATCTGACCATCTTCTGTAAACACTCGAATATCTTCGATATTCAGGACGAAGAGCGATGTGTGGTCTGCCAAGAGATTTTAAAAGATCATGTGAAACAGACTTATTAACCCGTTAACTTGATCTCCCGCAAAAAGCCGCAAAACCGACCGGGGCTGCAGTGACACTGGATGTCGATACGAATTTTTTGCCACGAGCACCACTAACTCGGTCATCACATGGGACCGTACACCGCAAGACTGTAGCGTGGTTGGCTACAACACATGACAAATAATCTTGAGGTTATTACTTCGTACGGTTCCTGAAGGGTACATTTCTCAGAAGACTGGCAGAGGGATTTACGGTAAGCATTGGCCAGGTATAATGACAATAGATGGTACAGATAGTAAGAGATGGTATAGATGGCTTCTGCTTGATTTGAACCACTACTTCAAGATGCTCATAAGGTGTGCTTACCTCAAATTCAAATGCATCTGCAAGGCAGCCTTAGCCTCAACTGCCTCAATTAGTGGCAAGGTATCGCAAGCAGCTCGTCAACACAGTGCGGACAGTCGTGACGAAAAAGTCAGGCCGAAAATATAGAAAATACACAAACCTTAGATTATCGTTGCAATAGCGGGACAGCATAAAAGACGAAGGCAAACTGCCGGTGCGGACCGCGGAGAACGTAGGTGAAGGTAGGTGGCTAGTTTAACCAATCGAATGTTCTTTTTAGAGCCCACGTGAAAAGGGGCGCATTACCTACACCTTCAACCAGCAAGCTTCAAAAACGTAGGTAATGAAATACGCTGGCTACGCGGAGCCGAACGCTACGTGTTTCGCCAGCATGCAACTATTATGTTTACAAATTTAATATTGTAACCTATGTTTGGTGCGCTCTCAACACCGGTTGGCATTTTGGTCTGTTTTTGTTTCAAGTCTGTGAGCAAGGTCCTCGACCAAAGGTATATACAAAGGACATCATACTAAATGACTAAAAGTGTATTATTGCTGTACGGAGCTCACTTCAGGCTGGTTGGATACTTTGGAGGCATTACATTACATTAACACTAAGCAATATTAGAGTTAATGAAAACCGGAACAGTAAGGCCTGGCACCTGGCACGGAACACGCATATTTTTTTTCCAGAAATGCGCACGTTTGGGCTGCCGTGTACCAGAGCACTTTATAGTTCGAATTTTAAGGATCCAAACCAGTCCATCCCAACTAGTCCAGATACAATACGCCTGCCAATCCGCTGTTCCCAGATTTCTCTATCTAATATGGTCCGGTCCGACTTATCAGAAAAATTCATCCCATAAATTCGTGGCAACCCACTTCCACTGAAAGGATTTTTCAAAATTTTAACAGCAAATATGATCCATCTGATGATATCAAATAGAAGGTATTTGGTAATTTTCATCATAAAAATATGCAAATGTTGTTATAAACCAGTGGTTGCTGAAATGCCTAACACAGTTTGTTCCTGTTGAGAACGTAATGTTGCATGAAGACCAGAATAAAGAAGGCTCAGTATATCATCAATCATATCACAATTATTTTGATCAATAATTCACAATTATCACCACATGACAGAGGCCAAAGTCGCTTGTGGTTTTAATAAATTGAGGACATAAGGACATTATCTAACAATATTAGACTCCAGGTAAATTGAAACATGCTTACACACGCTACTCGACAATTTCGGCAGCACCCAATCCACAAACACAGGGCAAAGCTCATCTAATACGCTTTCTGAACAACTAAAACGGCCATCTAACCTGATATACGATACTTCAGTTATCCACCCGTTCTTGAGCACACCAACTGACTAAACAACCTCCGGTACGACCACTGTTGCCTTTAGATTACCGGATGCGTCAAAACTATCATCCACGCGCATGGCTGACCCCTAGAAGATGCATGCATTTTTTTCATCCAGGAAAATGAAACGCTTAAGTCTTTTTTAGCCGTATTGCTAAAATGAGAGCAACTACCAAATCGCCCTTTTCGCTCATGCTGGAAAAAAGGAAAACAAAATAGTTGCAGCTGTTCATGGCATCATATAAAGTCCAATTTTGATAGTTAAAGACGATTTCCCCTAATATGCTGACTATGGTGTGTCACCTTGAATCCGTGTGAGTTGTTTTCAGCACGCAAGATAGGTACCGTGAGCCGTTTTCGCATGGTGAATTGTTTTAGTGATAGTGTGCGTCGTCCCTAGTAGGCCGTGACAACCACAGTACAAAAATAGAATTCTCCCATATTCACAAATGGTGCAATAGTTATGTGCGCTTGGCCCGTCATCCATGATCTGCCATGACCGCTGGTGCTTTGACATCCTGTATGTGTGCCAGCCACTTGTCATAGGCTCGGATGATCTCACAAGCCTGAATTACAAGTCTCAAGCACCTTGAGAGACAGCATATTCAGTCATGGCAGTTTTCTGGCCTTTTGTGTGGTGTCTTGTACCTTCTAAATAGCTATGGGGGAATCGCAGACGTGCAAATGCATTGTTGGCATCCAATTTGTGCATAAATTATATACGACAGAATTGATAGGGCAGACACCAAGAAGTACTTCCCCAATGCTTAGGTGTTTGGCAGGGTACAAACTCACATCAAGCAGCTAACTGCTGGTTAAGAAAGTTACCTTTGATCCCAGGTTGTGGGGGCCAGAATGTTTTCCAATGCAATACATTTATCAAAGGGAGTGGGCAAAAAATTGTTCGTGAAAACGCAACAATTTTTATCTTGAGGGCACCTGGAAATAAACCATCTGGAACAGCATGCTTGAAAATGAAGCTGGTGCTCAACTAATAAACTGGGCTGACGTACTACACAAACAGAGACCATAGTGCTGTCATGGAGTTAATCTATTTTCACGTTTCTCAGACAGGAACTTGGATTTCAAAAGTATATGACTGCTGCCCAGATTATACTCTGAAATGCAATGTCACCCAGGGGGAGGGGATCGAATGAGATTTCTGACGAGACCAAGGGGAACGACTGCCATGTTATGATAAAACATTATTAGGTTTTTAGACATTTTAGCTACCTTGGAAAACAGGCGAGATCTAGCTTCCCATAGCAGCATACATGAGTATTGCTCAGTCTTACCAATTAGTCCATGTGATCTGTTGATTATGAACTCAATGTGGATGCAAAATAACCAGCGTAGTCGGCTTACCCTAAAACCCCATTAAAAACTGCAGGCAAAAATTGTTAGTGGAACATGTGACTGAGATACGTACTAACACAGCTTGTGCGTACATTGCTTGAAACTAAAACTATTTGATTTTGTTGGTTTTAAGGTTATTTTCTGGGAGGATGTCTTTGTTGAATATTTCAAAGACTAGTTGATAGTAATGTCTAGATCAGTCTTCAATGCGTTCAATATGTATAAGCTGGCAGATTTAAAACTCCGGTCCGGTCCTCATCCATCTTTTCTCTGTTTCGTTTCTCTGCTTCCTTTCTTTGTTGTTTTTGGGAGTTTCCTGGTCCGGTCCAATCCGGACTGCGGATTGGTCGACAATCAGTGGATGGATCCATCAGTGAGATGCTCTTCTGCGCACGGAACAGCTACCCTCGCGTCACCCTGGCACCGATATTCCCTTCTAGATACAACGTAGCAAGTGACCTATCAGATATGACACCTGAGAGAGAATGTGGCTGTGCCCACGTTCAGTCTTCACTGCGACCACCAAACGAATTTGTGTACAGCTGGCAGCGTCACTCACTCACATTTTTTATGACCGGTCACTAAATCGAGGTTGCGGTCTATCGCTGTCGAAAAGAGTTTCCGGCACAACCGTGCCATAGCGAACGTCGCTGTTATCAGCGGGAGATCTGCGGCCCCTGAGCAACACAACGACTTTCAGCAAGGTTTTGGAGCAAGTCATTGCTCCGACCATTCTGGAGGAACATCACACATTTCTATGAGGCTGCTACATAATACGGTAGCGGCATTGGACGAGCCAGACAAGTTATTCCTTTCTGTTAATGCACCATTGTGAGGAAGGATTCAAACTCCCCCATCACACACCTGTTGTTCAGGATTGTGACCTCGCAAAATTCTACATCGCACATGTGAGAAACGTCTTTCTCCGTGCACAAACCTTCCTAATAAAATTTTTGCTTTGAAGTTGGAGAGAAATATTTATGTTCGCAAAACTTCTTACCAGCATATCCTCGCATAATAACACTCCGGGCACATATTTTTCGTATCTTCCTTTTTGACCTGCGTATTTATTCTTACCATACTGCTCGGCACCGCATTTTTGTACACGTACTTTCTACGCATTGCATTTCTTCGTACACGCATGTGTTTGTGTGCGATTTTCTCGTGCGGCTGTCTGGTCCGTCCTGAACACATGCCCACGATTCCAATAGGTGCGCCATTGTATCCGCCATCCTCCTAAATAATCCCTCAGTTGCCGGCCGACTGAGGGCATTCGGGGTATGTAACACACAAAACAATGTTTAGGGTCGCCTGGGAAGCTTCGCTCTGTGACCACCTGAGGTGCTGTATTCGCACGTGCCGGCATGCCATTGACGAGGAAGTCCCCTGCAGCAGAATGAGAGCAGGAGAGCACGCTCTTGCAGTGCAGGCATCCCATCCTTTACTCTGATATGCTGAACTCCACATGGCTCCTCTTCGCGTGAATGTCGACCTTCACGCAGGTGGCATGACGACCTGCTACTTGCGCATCCACCATGTTGTTCCATTTTCCGTTCCCGTCATTGCATTTATTCTGTTGTTCTCTAGCCCAAGTACGCAATCTAGTTGGCATGGGGATAGCAGCTGATGGAGGTGGTGCAGCCCCACGTAGGTGCTCAGCCCCCACCACCTCACCCTCTTGATCGCCTCTGTGAGCTTTGGCGAAGATGACATGGCATGCTGCCTCAACGTCCACTTCCTGTGACACCACAGGTTCTCAATGAGGTTGAGGTAAGGAGGATGGCGTTCTGTTAAAGGAAATGACGTCACCACGTTAACCTTGTGGCCTGAGACTGAGGCGTGCATGGAGGCGGGAACCCCGAGCCTATGTTAGTCGGGTACCAGGTGTTCCCCAGAACCTCGATGTGGCACTTCCCGCCTATTGCGGTCTTCTTCGGGAGGAAGAAGAGCGCTTTCTGGGCAGCCCCACTGAAGCCGCCCCAGACCATGACGGGACCTGGAATAGTTGAGTGTTGTGTAGCGCGAAGAGCACTCGTTCACGAGGAACGGGCTCCGCGGCTGCCCCCTGGTGACGGATTTTGCATCGAAATTTGGATCCGTGCAACCAAAACACCTGGCCACTGCTCGGCGAACTAGTGACGTCACTCTTTGGCGAATGCCAGCCCGTGTTTCTTTACTGGCGTGGGTACCAGAGGCTTCTCGCATGGAAAATGTGCATGGGAGACCGGCGGACATCGTTAGCCCATTCCGCAATCTGAACTCATTGACGCGCTCTGAGACGTACCCGAGCAAGCACAGCTGGGTGCTCTCACTGCCGCGCTCCGAGACGTCCCTGAGCACAGCTGGGTGCTCTCACTGCCGCGCTCCGAGACGTCCCTGAGCACAGCTGGGCGTTCCCAATGACGCGCTCCGAGACGTCCCCGAGCACAGCTGGGCGTTCCCAATGACGCGCTCCGAGACGTCCCCGAGCACAGTTGGGTGTTCCCAATGACGCACTCCGAGCACAGCTGGGAGCTTCCTTTTAGATCAGACGCCATGTTCTTTGGGCTACTGATAGCCCCTGCGATTTCGACCCAGACAGCGCAACTCTTCCATTCAGCTTGTCTGGTGCCTTAAGCGTTTTTCTTGGCCTCCCCACCTCGGTGTTGTGCGGGAGACGGGACAGAGCCCTCTCACTTCCTTGACTTGCAGACGCGACTTCCTGCACGTCAAGATCAGCTTCCTCAGTATGCCAATGACCTGTCGACGCGTCACCTGATATCGTGTGAAATCTTCGTCTCGTCTGAGTCTTAATACGAAACTTTTTAGCGACTTACAGGTACGTTCTGGACACCCCTTTACCTAGACAGAAACAATGTACGTCAATTGATGTCAAATCTACAATCATGATTGCTGAGAAAATGAACCAGTCCAAAAAATTATTTACCACTGTAATAGTACCGGTTGAGAGGGGTTCGTATTTGATAGAGATGAGAGTCAGATACTAATAATCCGATTTAAACACGAAAAGTTCGCGCAAAATCCTTAAAGCTCATTCACTTCTTTGATTTTCCGAAAGCACAGGATGCTTCATTTAAAATGTTTATTGTAGAAAGGCTGTAACATGTAGATACATGTTTAGCAACACAATTTGTATGTTACAGATATGTAAACATTCCTAATTTGATTCTGTATAGTCAGCATTTATCTTCCTTGAAAAAAGTCTTCACGACAGGCCGCCCGAACACGAACGCGCTTCTCCAAATTCCAGAAGGACCCACAAGTGCTGATGTCTTGCCAATGGCGTGTATAGCCGTTGGGCGCGGGGACGGAGGTCTGTATCTCCAGCTTTTCAGACCGCAACGAGTGCGTGAATTACACCAATATAAATGACCGGCAATGTTTAGCAATGTGTTCCAGACAGCACCTGCTGAGCCTGTTTTATTGTCCTTACTTGCCCGTTTAAATGGAAGTTTCAAGTGAAACACAACGGCCAAAGCGCAGGGACTGATCCAGAGGAGTAGGGCGGGGGCGGGGCAGGGGCACTAGACCCACATGCCCCTCTCGATCAAAAGGCTAAGGAAAGCGCCTCCCAAAGGCCATTTCAGATCGTCGAAGGTGCTTTCTATGGCGGCGCCTATAAAGGTACTCGAAGACATTGACTAGCTCGGTGTGGGGCATCATTCCGGAGACCCGCGTAAGTAACAAACTTACCGTTTCAGCGGCGGACGATGCAATGATTAATATTGGCTTTTTAAGTGTAGCCGTGGGCTTTTTGCGCGGTTAAAATGACCCGAAAACGCTGGCCCAAGTTTTTAGTCTCGCCATTCTCGGCAACTGTTGGCTCTAGTGTGTGACACTCGAGTCCTTGGGCGCAACAGTAGATTTTGTCGACAGACCGGCCTCTAAATGTATGATGATAAACCCGTCTTGGCACCGGATGTGACAGCTGAACTATTTGGGCCTAATTTAAAGTTAAAGAGGTGTAAAGTACATGTAGGCAAGAACGCTATGTCGCGCTGTGCTGAGCGGCTATGTCGCCGTCTGCGCCGGTGGCACTTCCTCATGTCAAGCGGGCAGTGTCGCTAACGGTTGTGAGTTTGCACCGCTATACCGTGGTGCACGACCGAGCCGTTTTCGCCAACGCCGAACTGACCCATGTGGGCGGACTGGTGCCTGGCTGCGCGCCGCTAAGCGTGGCCCCTACCAACCACACTGCCGATTTCCGAGGCCGAGTGCGCGGCTGTGCCCTCGGCTTGGCTGTCGTGCGACATGTGTGACGCCACGCCGGACTCGGACAATGTCGGTGTGGTGAAAAAACCGTAATTATGACAGGTGCTTCCGCTAATGGCTAACGCTTTTGTGGTGGTTTTTCCGATGGCGGGAACTTCCCATACGATACCAGTCACCGCGCGCCAACCGGGCGGATGCGTCGTCTCGTGCGGCAGCGGACTTTCCGGTTATCCCAGCCAATGGCCGGTCAGGGGACCGCCATGGCCCGGCCAATCATGGCTCATGAGTCCTTTTTCGGGCACTAAAATATGCTCTCCTCGTGCTCTGTGCTTGCGGGCGGCCGGAGCCGCGTCTCTGGCCGAGCGACGCCTGCGGCCTCCTCCGGTCGCGAGGCGTGGCGCGACCAACGCGTCGCTGACATGGAGCATGTATTGCTATATACGTGTGCAAAATCTGGGTATTTCATGCCCCATGAGCCCTCTTTAGAGCACCACGGATTTGCAGCTGCGGAAAGGATTCTCCACGGGGCCTTTAGGACAAAATGGGCCCTACTGACCAGGCCTCTTGGGCAGTGTAGGGCACCAGGGTGCGTGGTTCTCATCAAATTGCTAGAAGTCCCGATATTCATGAAATCAATGATACCAAGTAGACTTAAAATGGGGGTACTCCGAGTAGTACGGGGATTTTTTTTATTCATCAAAGGGCCCTCCTATCTGGAGGCAGTGTTTTCTGTGCCAGGGCAGGGCCTCCTGATGCGTAGCGGGCCCTCCTAATCTAGAGGAGGATGTCTCCATTTCACAAACGGACCTGAAAATCCAGCAAAGGACGTTATCATCCCGAAAAAGGACATTCTGATCCGAAACAGCGGCTATCTGATACTGATGCATGAATTTTTTCCAGGGTGGTTGCTCAGACCCTTCCCATATTTCAGACAGCAACACCTCTGGATACTCCGTAGGTCCCACCTGACCCCCTGGGGACCCTCTAGACGTGCAGTGCCTGGCCCAGCCTGGCCACCAGGGGCACCACTCGCGTTAGGACCGTTAAAGATTCTCAGGGGGGGGGGGGGTCATGGCTACTCAAGGTTCCTTTTGAACACGCTCGGGTCCTGTTGAGGGGATCTCGGAACTACTCAGGGCTGTTTAGCCGTTCAGAGGTCGTGTTGACCGCTCAGGGCACCTGTGTCTGTTTATGGCCTGGGATAACTGGACATGGTAGCTCTGTCACTAAGTAGCCCCTCTGTTCATCGAAAAGCCCCGACTAGTGGCGTTTGCCTCTCACTCCTCCGAGGCTTTACTTGGCACCAGGGTTCCAATGGTTCCAGGGGTCACCAATGGGCACCTGCTATTTTTCTCGAGGTTTCGAAGGCCTTCCTCGCCACCCAGGTGCTCGTCTGGCCATTAGGGCTCACAGACCGCCTGGTGGTCCGTTTGGTCACCAGAGATGTTTAGCTGTATCCTCACGGCCCTCTAGACACTCAGGGGCTTGTCAGCTGCTCCGGGCGCTTTTAGCGCCTCAGAGGCCCCTTCCACCATCCAGCATTCCTTGCTCGTCATGGAACCTTCCGGCTGCTCAGTTGGTCTTTATCACCCACTTAGGGGTATTCTGGACGCCCAAGGCCTTTCTGTGCGCCCCACACCCCTCTGGCCCCCAGGGTTTGTTAAGCCAATGAGGAGCTACCCTGACCACCGAGAAAGCCATCCAATCACTGATATCCCTTCCGTCGGCTCAGTGCTCCTCTTTCCGCTTAGAAGTCTCTCAGCTGCTTACTGGACGTCTGGCTACTGCGGGGTCGCTCGGACACTGAAGAGCCCTCTGGCCATTGAGATGCTCCTTTGGTTGTCCAAAACCCTACGGGCCTCCAAGGGTCCTCTTTAGGACGTTCAGAGCCTTTTACATTTTGAAGTCTCTCTGCATACTCGTGGTCCCTTATCAGGCGGGCAGTGCCACAGCGCTGCAGCCTTTCTGCGATAGAGGAAGCGGTCTTCCGCAGTTGGCCGGCTGCCGCGCCTCCAGCAGTTCGGCGACCTATAGGGTCACGACCGCGCTGCTCTGCAGCGGTATGCAACCCGCCAGCGTCGCCCGTCGGACCAGCACCGTTATGCATGACCTGGCGTGGGTGTTCGTCGGTCACCCGTGCAGAGGTGGCCGGGTCCGGCGAGCGTTGATAAATGTTGGCCTCAACCCGTCAGTTGGCTGCGCCCTACACCATGGCGGCCTACGTAGAGGCTAATCTAGTTTTGGAGAGCTGAAGAGATCTGAGACCAGAGGAAAATTTACATCACAGGTGATTCCATGGTAGCACAGTGTCCTTGGAAGCGTTTTGTGACTAGATGTTCTGCGTGCATTGGCTGAACCCCGCCTGCGTCCACGAACACCCGAGCGTGCCTGGTGATGGTGAATGTGCAACCTGCGTTATCGTGGCTGGCAACAGACTGGGCAGAGCTTTAACACGCGCCCGGGTGGCCTGCTGGATACGCTTCGCTCGGGTGGGGGGTTAATTTGACCCCGCTGAGATCTCGGGAATTGAGAGAGCTAAAGACACCAAATTTACAGGATGTGTTGACCTGTATGTAAACTCACTTAGGTCAAAGTTTGAGCTTCCTAGGTTATGATCTTCAGGTCAAATAAGGTCAAACAAGGTCACATGCCAGGCTGGTCTCCAAAGTGCCCCCAGAACCTAGATAACTGTTTCTAGGCAAAACGTTACAGCCTCATTTAGGATCTGATATTTTGAAGGTCATGATTACCAAAATCATGCAAGAGTGCTTTGAGTTTTGCATTTGCATAAGCGACAAAGGTTGCGCCAGGCGGTATGTTCCTAAAGCAAAATGTCGACCCGGGTCATTTCAGGTCAATGACCTATTCTGAGCTCTATGAAATCAATGGAAGATGTATTATGCGATTCCTGTTACCAATAAATACGAAATGAGCACCAGAAACCCTCCCATACAGCAAAACATCGAGTAAAAAAACAGCTTTGTTTTGACCTTTGCTTGACCTTCATACCTGATCTTAGGTCAACGTCATTTGCTCATTCAATATTTGTATTGCCTTAGAAAGCATCTCAGAATGTATGGCTCCGTCAAACACTCAGATGTTGCGTGACATTGATCGATTCCCTAGAAATGCCTTCGCTGAAACCAGTGCCTGACTTTGCCTGCCATAGGTCAGTGACCTTACGAGGTACATTTAATTGTCTATGTCAAACGATCATCCATTATCCAGTTGTCTACAGCTACGCAAAATTTGGGGCGGCTTCGCCGCGCCGTTAGGAAACCATTCCGGAAAACCTTCGGGGTTCAGAATGACCCCCCCCCCCACCCGAGCGCGTGTTGAAAGATCGTGATATATTGGCTCATGGAGACTGATGCCTCATGAACTTTGGTTAGAACACACAACTGCAAAATGCTTACATAAAGCCTCATCAGTTGTTTCAATTTTAACAATGACGTGACACATGCTGTTATCAATTAAACCCAGCGGAACTATGGCTGATCCCAGCTTACTCTCGTTATTATTGGAGATTTACGAGGCACTCAGTTAGTTATGCTCTGTGACATTCCCTGTCTCCTACTGCGGCACGAAGGGCGGGCACCGCGGGGAAGCGAATTGGGTACCTCTGGTTTGTCACACAGCGCAGTTTAACCATTGCATTACCAGAATCTTTCCCAACAGACTCGGCCGACGTTCTCAAACAGAAGCTAATGTGTTCGCTACTTAGTTGCATTTTCTTTTGTTCAACGCATTCCCCAGCCAGCAATTTATCGTGGCCCTGCTGGTTGGATTTTTACAACACGATATTTTAGCTTCGACCTATCTAGCTTATATTATTGGTTTGTTTCATCATATCTGAAGCTTGCCTCACTATCTGCAAATGTGGGAACACTTCATTTAAGCAGCACTCGCGCTGAATGTGTAATGGTATGGTGTGAAAGTAAATTTCATCCAAATTGTTCACACTGTGATTGGTTTTGTCCATGGGAGCATCAAGTAGTCATACATTTTAGTTAGGGGCAAGTCAGGCAAAAAAGCAAGGCTTTGCAGCTCGTACCAAAAAGCTTTCGTTGCTTCGCAAAGAACCTCCTTCACGTGCCGTCAAGGGTCCTCTAGCATGTAGGCTGCCAGACACAGCAGCAGACCTTAACATGTCAGCCGGGTCATGTTAGGAATTGAACCGCTATTGAAGACGAAACGCTGAGGTGTCTCTTGGTAATCAGCGGACCTGTGAACGGCAATTCGGGCTGTGCGCAAAAATAGTAACTACAAGTATGAAGAGAGTTTTCAGTGCGCACATGGTTTTGCACGCCTAAAACGGCGTGCAGACCCTGAGCGGCTCGTGGGGTCCTGCGCACATGGAGAAACATCTCAATGGGCAGAGGAGTCTTCAGTGGTCAGAGCGCCCCCGCAGTAGCAAGACGCCCAGCGAGCAGTTGAGGGGCCTCGGAGCGGCAAGAGAGGCACTGAGGGGTATCAGTGACTGGAGAGTTCCTCGGTGGTTAGGATGGCCCCTCGATGGTGATACAGGCCCATGAACGGCTAGTGATTTAATGGGCTGACATAGAGCCTTGGGCGTTTAATAAGCCCTGGGCGTCCACAGCACCCCTGAGCGGGTCAGAGAGACAAAAACGAGCAGCTGAAGAGCTCACGAGCAGCCAGGACTCTTCGATGGTTGGTGGGGCCTTCAAACAGCCAAAAAAGCTCTGGGCAGCTAACAAGACCCCGACAGTCTTAGAGGGTCACAGGAATACAGGTAAATATCTTTGGAGACCAAGCAGGCCACTAAGCGGCCCGTTGGCTCCCTCCAAAAGTCAGACGAGGACTCGGCTGTCAGGAAGATCCCGAGCGATCAGGCGGTGCCCATTAGTGACCGGTGGGCCCCCGGGCGGCAAATGACGTCACTAGGCAGGGGCCATTAGTGACCGGTGGGCCCCCGGGCGGCAAATGACGTCACTAGGCAGGGGCAAACACTGCCGGCCAGGGGCGTCTCAAGGAATATAGTGGGCCCGCACTGGTAGAAGGGCTATGGACAGTCAACGCCGGGCCATGAGCTACCTGAGCGGTCACTTAGAGGCCCCTCTGCCATTGAACGGGCCCTGGCCGGTGCCGTTTGCCTCTTACCGTTCCGAGGTTGCCCTAACAAAACCCGATAGTGTCCAGTAATAATTTTCTGTGGCCAAAGAGTCCTGTGCAGTTGTGGATGGAGGGCCTGGTGGTAAAGAAGGACACACTGTACGCCCCCGAGGGACCACAACGTAGCCATATGTGACCTATTACGTTTCTTAAGGTGGCGCCCTTTGAAGTATGGCAGCTCTAAGCTTCTTCTCTGGGAAAGACTCGTCGCGATTTGGCGGGGATCGCGGGTCCAATGCAGGCCAATCCCATTCTTGAGGCCTTGCAAGCAGGTAACGTCTACTTTGACAATATCGTAGATCTTTGTAGCAAGTATGTTTAACATGCGTCTGATGTTGACATCTAACAGGTAGGCACAACAATGTTTAAAGAATAGGACCTAATATATTAAAGATCTTGCAGAAAAAAGGAAAATACGGGATCCGTGAGATCCTATTGCGGGATTGCAAACGATCTAAGATCTCAGGAGATATTCGGAACAAACTTCAAAAAAATCCCAGATCCCAGAAAAGCCTTCCACAAAATTTTAAAAAATCCAAAATGTCACCGAGCCCTTTAACAAAATTTCAAACAGCATACAAAATCACAAAGAGTGCCTCGAAAGAATTTCCGAAAAGATGCGGGATTCCAGGGGGTCTCGCATCCACATCTGAGGAATCCGACCTTGCGATTTTTGTGATCTTGGCACATGTTTGCCTCCTATTTCATTGCGGGGAGGCCTTCTAACTCACAACAGGGCAGCCTAGTTCATAGCGGGCGACTCCTGGTTCATGATGGAGCGTCCTTGTTTATAATGAGGTCCCCTAGTTTATAACGGTGGCTCCCAAACTAGCATAAGATCTCCGTAACACAAAACTGTGCTTCCTGATCTAGAGTATGGACTGCCTGATTCATAAAGGCGGCTTCATTAACCAGAAAACAAACCTATTTGTGGCAAAAAGGGTCTCTCAAAATTTTGGGAGGCAAAACATCCTTTCCCTGCCTGCCAGCAGCATGGGAAGGGGGAGGCACTGCCCGCTCTGTCCCCTCCATGGTACACCGCCCCTACTCTTGATCAAAGTTGGCGCTCCCTCTCAAAAGGGTGTCTCCTCGATCGAAATATCTGAATGCGCTCCTGCAAAGGACCCAGAAATCGCTAGTGGACACAGTAGGCAAGTGCATACGCAATACAAACAAAATTAAATCAAACTAACAAGTGTCAGTTCATGCGTTTTTGCACCTCAGAAACCACCCTCATTCCTTACACATACTATGATCTATGGAAAAGCCTGCGAACAGCCATTAAAAAGCTAAGCTCTTAGGATTGACAAATGACATATCACGACAAGCACCCTTAGATTACATTGTAACCAGGTGGTAGGACGAACCTGCTCGAGCGTTGCGTCACGTGAAACTTTCTCCACCAAATTTTGCCGTTAAGCTAGAAATTCATAATCGGATAGTGGCGGTGAGGGCTCAAACAGTGAGGACTACTTAGCGAGGGCTGTAAAACCAAAACTCCATCCACTCAGAAGGCTTCGGGCCAAATCTTGATTGTAAGATCAAGAGTTCTCTCTCTCACTCACTCACTCTCTCTCTCTCTCTCTCTCTCTCTCTCTCTCTCTCTCTCTCTCTCTCTCTCTCTCTCTCTCTCTCTCTCTCTCTCTCTCTCTCTCTCTCTCTCTCTCTCTCTCTCTCTCCTCTCTCTCTCCTCTCTCTCTCTCTCTCTCTCTCTCTCTCTTCTCTCTCTCTCTCTCTCTCTCTCTCTCTCTCTCTCTCTCTCTCTCTCTCTCTCTCTCTCTCTCTCTCTCTCTCTCTCTCTCTCTCTCTCTCTCTCTCTCTCTCTCTCTCACTACGACAATTTCCGTCAAGGAAAACAAATCCAAGCATCTCCGAGCATAATCCAAGCAAAGAGATGTACTCCCAAGGCAACGAGTGGCTATAGCTATGATACAAATACCCGGAGCATAGATACACTTCAAACGTGTTCCTGTTGAATGCGACAACAAAAATCACGCATCTTGCTCATCAACTTTCATGCTAGTTAGTTTGAGATATCAAACTATCTAGTTAGTTTGATAGTTCGGTGGGTCTTGAAGGTGTGGAAGTGCTCACTACATTGGCATGCGCATATCCGCTGTCAGTTTGCATTGGAGCGTATTATGTAAAAATGCTAAATGAGTTGTCAGGTATTCCAATACATTTTCATACTCTTTCTGCCTCGCGCGCTCGATCTTGCTCGTGCCCTCGCTCTCTGTTTGCAGAGGATGGAGCTGTGGTCTGAGAATGCAACACAATCGCTCTGAAGACTTTTGAAGGTGAGAGATAAGCGGATGGTCAGGCTACTGCATGAGAAAATGCACGAAGTAATCCGCAGGTCACGTGCATGACTATTTCAGAAAATTATGACATCCAGGTGCGTCATAGAGTCCCGGATTCCACCGCCGCTTCGGTGTTGACGACGCTGTTTCGCGGAGACGTGGCTCTGTGTCACTGGAGACATGGCTCTGTGTC